>NC_091365.1:10167453-10259953 GCF_038502225.1 Cherax quadricarinatus | reverse complement strand
AAGCCACTAGAATTTATGAGTATATATACGTCAAACACGGTACCTCGTAAGAAGTATATGTATAAATGACCGAAACAATCGAAGGGTTTAATGCCAGCTACCAAAACTATATGAAATACGTATGACATTGAAAGCATCCCAGAATGATTAATTATATTTTATTATTATTATTATTTTTTTTTTTTTTTTTACAAGTCGGCCATCTCCCACCGAGGCAGGGTGACCCAAAAAGAAATAAAATCACCAAAAACAAAATACTTTCATCATCATTCAACAATTTCACCTAACTCACACATAATCACTGTTTTTGCTGAGGTGTTCAGAACACAACAGTTTAGAAGCATATACGTATAAAGATACACAACACATCCTGCCAAACTGCTAATATCCCGAACCCCTCCTTGAGTGCAGGCATTGTACAGTGGACCCCTGGTATTCGATATTAATCCGTTCCTGAGAGCTTATCGAATACTGAAAATATCGAAAACCGAATCAATTTTCCTCATAAGAAATAATGGAAATCAAATTAATCCGTGCAAGACACCCAAAAGTATGAAAAAATTTTTTTTACATGAAATATTAAGTTTAATGCAATAGAATAACTACAATAACAATAAAATAATTGACACTTACCTTTAATGAAGATCTGGTGATGATTGATGGGATGGGAGAGGTGTTAGTGTTTAGAAGGGGAATCCCCTTCCATTAGGACTTGAGGTAGTAAGTCCTTTTCTGGGGTTACTTCCCTTCTTCTTTTAATTCCACTAGGACCAGCTTGAGAGTCACTAGACTTCTGTCGCACAACATAACTGGCAGCCTCACCCTGCCTAATCACACTATGTATGCCACTACGATTCTTAAATCTTTCAAACCAACCTTTGCTGGCCTTAAATTCACTCACATCAGCACTAGTTGCAGGCAATTTCTTTACCAAATCGTCATGCAACTGCCTAGCCTTTTCACAAATGATCGCTTGTGAGATGCTATCTCCTGCTATCTGTTTTTCATTTATCCACACCAATAACAGTCTCTCAACATTTTCTAACACTTGTGGTCGCTGTTTCGTAATCACAGTTGCACCTTTTGCAAGAACAGCTTCCTTGATTGCTGTTTTCCTGGTAACGATAGTAGAGATGGTTGATTGGGGTTTATTATACAACCTGACCAGCTCCGACACACGCACTCCACTTTCGTACTTTGCAATTAGCTCTTTCTTCATTTCAATAGTCATTAGCGCATTTTTTCTCGAAGGGTTGGCACTAGAAGCTTTCTTGGGGCCCATGGTGACTTATTTTGCTGAAAGAAGCACCAAAAACAGTGATAATATGGATAATATGGAATGTACTGAATGTATCCTTAGATGCGTGCACACTGGCTGGCTTGTAAACACTGGCACACATGGGGCGGTTCAGGCCACACGTGGACAGGTCTCGCATGAATCATATCGAATACTGGGTTTTCAATCGAATACCAAGGCAAATTTTTTGCAATATAATGCATCGAATACCGGATTTATCGAATACTGATGACATCGAATACCGGGGGTCCACTGTACTTCCCATTTCTAGAATTCAAGTCCGGCTATATAAAAATAACCAGTTTCCCTGAATCCCTTCACTAAATATTACCCTGCTCCAACTCCAACAGATCGTCAGGTCCCAAATACCATTCATCTCCATTCACTCCTATCTAACACGATCATGCACGCCTGCTGGAAGTCCAAGCCCCTCACCCACAAAACCTCCCTTCCTTCCAACCTTTTCGAGGATGACCTCTACCCCGCCTTCCTTTCCTTACAGATTTATATGCTCTCCATGTCATTCTACTTTGATCCATTCTCTCTAAATGACCAAACCACCTCAACAACCCCTCTTCAGACCTCTGACTAATACTTTTATTAAGTCCACACCTTCTCCTAATTTCCACACTCCAAATTTTCTGCAAAATATTTACACCACACATTGCCCTGAGACAGGACATCTCCACTGCCTCCAACCGCCTCCTCGCTGCTGTATTCACAACCCAAGCTTCACATCCATATAAGAGTGGTGGTACTACTATACTTTCATACATTCCCTTCTTTGCCTCCACAGATAACGTTTTTTGTCTCCACATATACCTCAATGCACCACTCACCTTTTTCCCTCATCAATTCTATGATTAACCTTATCCTTCATAAATCCATCTGCCGACACATCAACTCCCAAGTACTATTTGAAAACATTCACTTCTTTCATACTCCTCCTCCATAATTTGATATCCAATTTTTCTAAATCATTTGATACCCTCATCACCTTACTCTTTTCTATGTTCACTTTCAACTTTCTACCTTTACACACACTCCCAAACACATCCACTAACCTTCGCAATTTTTCTTTAGAATCTCCCATAAGCACAATATCATCAGCAAAAAGCAACTGTGTCAATTCCCATTTTGTATTTAATTCCCCATAATTTAATCCCACCCCTCTCCTGAACACCCTAGCATTTACTTCTTTTACGACCCCATCTATAAATATATTAAACAACCATGGTGACATTACACATCCCTGTCTAAGACCTACTTTTACTGGGAAGTAGTCTCCCTCTCTTCTACACACCCTAACCTGAGCCTCACTATCCTCATAAAAACTCTTTACAGCATTTAGTGACTTACTGCCTATTCCATATACATCTGCCACATTGCTCCCCTATCCAGTCTATCATATGCCTTGTCTAAATCCATAAATGCAATAAAAACTTCCCTACCTTTATCTAAATACTGTTCACATATATGCTTCAATGTAAACACTTGATCTACACATCCCCTACCCACTCTGAAACCACCTTGCTCATCCGCAATCCTACATTCTGTCTTACCTCTAATTCTTTCAATTATGTATAACCTTACCGTACACTTTTCCTGGTATACTCAGTAAACTTATTCCTTTTTAATTTTTACAATCTCTTTTGTCCCCCTTCCCTTTATATAAAGGAACTATACATGCTCTCTGCCAATCCCTAGGTACCTTCCCCTCTTTCATACATTTATTAAACAAAAATACTAACCACTCCAACACTATATCCCCCCCTGCTTTTAAAATTTCTGTCATGATCCCGTCAGTTCTAGCTGCTTTACCCCCTTTCATTCTACGTAATGCACCTCTCCCACACTCACATCCTGTTCTTCTTCACTCCTAAAAGATGGTATACCTCCCTGGCCAGTGCATGAAATTACTGCTTACCTTTCTTCGTCGACATTTAAAAGTTCCTCAAAATATTCTCGCCATCTACCCTAAACCTTCATCTCCCCATCTACTAACTCCCCTACTCTGTTTTTAACTGACAAATCCATTCATTCTTTAGGCTTTCTTAACTTGTTTAACTCACTCCAAATTTTTTTCTTATTTTCATTAAAATTTCTTGACAGTGCCTCTCCCACTCTATAAACTACTCTCCTTTTGCACTCTCTCCACCTTTCTTTTACTCTCCATATACTCTACTCTTCTTATAACACTTCTGCTTTGTAAAAACCTCTTATAAGCTAACTTCTTCTCTTTTATCACACCCTTTACTTCATCATTCCACCAATCACTTCTCTTTCCTCCTGCACCCACCCTCCTATAACCACAAACTTCTGCTCCAGATTCTAATACTGCATTTTTAAAACTATTCCAACCCTCTTCAATTCCCCCACTACTCATACTTGCACCAGTCCACCTTTCTGCCAATAGTTGCTTATATCTCACACGCACTTCCTCCTCCCTTAGTTTATACACTTTCACCTTCCTCTTGCTTGTTGTTGCCATTTTCCTCTTTTCCCATCTACCTCTTACTCTAACTGTAGCTACAACTAAATAATGATCGGATATATCAGTTGCTCCTCTATAAATGTGTACATCCTGGAGCCTACCCATCAACCTTTTATCCACCAATCCATAATCTAACAAACTACTTTCATTACATGCTATATCCCACCTTGTATATTTATTTATCCTCTTCATAAAATATGTATTACTTATTACCAAACCTCTTTCTACACATAGCTCAATTAAAGGCTCCCTATTTACATTTACTTCTGGCACCCCAAATTTACCTACTACTCCCTCCACAACATTTTTACCCACTTTAGCATTGAAATCCCCAACTACCATTACTCTCTCACTTGTTTCAAAACTCCCCACACATTCACTCAACATTTCCCAAAATCTCTCTCTCTCTCCTCTACACTTCTTTCTTCTCCAGGTGCATATACACTTACTATAACCCACTTTTCACATCCAACCTTTATTTTACTCCACATAATCCTTGAATTAATACAATTACAGTCCCTCTTTTCCTGCCATAACTTATCCTTCAACATTATTGCTACTCCTTCTTTAGCTCTAACTCTATTTGAAACCCCTGACCTAATCCCATTTATTCCTCTCCACTGAAACTCTCCCATTCCCTTCAGCTTTCTTTCACTTAAAGCCAGGACATCCAGCTTCTTCTCATTCATAACATCCACAATCATCTCTTTCTTATCATTTGCACAACATCCACGCACATTCAGACTTCCACTGTGACGATTTTCTTCTTCTTATTCATTTTAGTAATTATTACAGGAAAAGGGGTTACTAGCCCACTGTTCCCAGCATTTTAGCTGACTTTTAATTATATTTTATTTTATTATTATTATTATCACCATTGCCATATCTTTTTCATTGAGTTTAATCATTTCATAATTAAGCTGCCACGAGAGACCAGAATGTAAACAGACAAACACACCAGCTAACCCTTTTATTGTGAACTTCTTTTGTACTTCTTCCATTTTCCTATCTTTCCTCTTCCAAGTGCTGCTGCACTTTTATCTTGTACTATGGGGGTGCACAATCAAGCACAAATTTACAGATGAAATATGTAGTCTTGGAGACTGCTTGATACTGAGACCCATCACTAACCCATTTACTTCTATTGTACTTCTTCCATTTAATTCTTTCAAGTGCTGCTGCACTTCTGTCTTGTACTATGGGGTGGACAATCAATTTATTATTATTAATTTGGACATGATACATAGATGTACAAAGAAATACAGTGGTTAAGTGTAACATGCCAAAAGCCCCTTGTATGCAGAGCATTATGGGCAGGCTTAAAATTAACTTAAGATTAACTAAGAAATGATATATTCAGTGGTAAAAATTATAGTAAACAAATAACAATTAAGCACAAATGAGTATTTCAAAGATAGGTAGTAGGTTGGTAGACAGCAACCGCCCAGCGAGGTACTACCGTCCTGCCAAGTGAGTGTAAAACGGAAGCCTGTAGTTGTTTTACATGATGGCAGGATTGCTGGTGTCCATTTTTCTGTCTCATAAACATGCAAGATTTCAGGTATGTCTTGCTACTTCTACTTACACTTAGGTCACACTATACATACATGTACAAGCATATATATACACACCCCTCTGGGTTTTCTAATATTTTCTTACTATTTCTTGTTCTTGTTGTTTATTTCCTTACCTCCATGGGGAAGTGGAACAGAATTCTTCCTCCATATGCCATGCGTGTTGTAGGAGGCAACTAAAATGCCGGGAGCAAGGGGCTAGTAACCTCTTCTCCTGTATATACTATTACTAAATGTAAAAGGAGAAACTTTCGTTTTTCCTTTTGGGCCACCCTGCCTCGGTGGGATACGGCCGGTGTGTTGAAAGAAAGAAGAAGTGTAACATGCCAAAAGCCCCTTGTATGCAGAGCATTATGGGCAGGCTTAAAATTAACTTAAGATTAACTAAGCAATGATATATTCAGTGGTAAAAATTATAGTAAACAAATAACAATTAAGCACAATGAGTATTTCAAAGATAGGTAGTAGGTTGGTAGACAGCAACCACCCAGGGAGGTACTACCGTCCTGCCAAGTGAGTGTAAAACGGAAGCCTGTAATTGTTTTACACGATGGTAGGATTGCTGGTGTCTTCTTTTTCTGTCTCACACACATGCAAGATTTCATGTACATCTTGCTACTTCTAGTTACACTTAGGTCACACTACATTTACATGTACAAGCATATATATACACACACCCCTCCGGGTTTTCTTCTATTTTCTTTCTAGTTCTTGTTCTTGTTTATTTCCTCTTACCTCCATGGGGAAGTGGAACAGAATTCTTCCTCCGTAAGCCATGCGTGTTGTAAGAGGCAACTAAAATGTCAGGGGCAAGGGCCTAGTAACCCCTTCTCCTGTATATATTACTAAATGTTAAAGGAGAAACTTTCATTTTTCCTTTTGGGCCACCTCGCCTCGGTGGGATACGGCCAGTGTGTTGAAAGAAGAAGAAGAGTACGTATTTCAAAGACAGGTCATATGGTCATTTACTGAGTTGCTGTGCATTCAGTAGAATGGAGTATTCTGTTAGGTAATTATATTATTATTATTATCACACTGGCCGATTCCCACCAAGGCAGGGTGGCCCGAAAAAGAAAAACTTTTACCATCATTCACTCCATTAAAAAATACAAAGTTTGATAGGGTCACAGGTTAAACATTTATGAGATACAATTATTCAGTATTTATTTAGTTGTGGGTGAGTAAGTGATTTTTAAGAAGAGACTTGAATTTATAAACAGTGTTTCTTTTATATTCACAGGTAATGAATTCCAGATTTTTGGGCCTTTTATGTGCACTGAATTTTTGCATAGTGTGAGATGGACACGAGGAACATCAAAGAGTGATCTGTGCCTTGTGTTATGGTCATGTATTATGTTGAGGTTGGTAAGGAGATGTTTGAGGGAAGGGTTTGTTTGAGGGAAGGGTTTATATCCGAGTTAATTGTTCTATGTATGTAGTAGGTACAATAATAAGTATGGATGTTTTGTATGGTGAGTAGGTTTAGAGTTTTGAATATTGGTGGAGTGTGCTGCCTGTAGTGGGAATTTGTTATCATTCTGACTGCAGCCTTTTGTTGGGAAATTAATGGTCTAAGATTGTTTATTGTTGTTGAGCCCCATGCACAAATTCCATAGGTGAGATAGGGGTAAATAAGTGAGTGATATAGGACAAGGAGGGCTGACTGTGGAACATAGTACCGTATCTTCGATAGCATGCTTATGGTCTTGGAAATTTGTTGTACATGTGTTTGAAATTTGGGTCTATTATCAAGGTGGATTCCTAAGAATTTTCCCTCTGTGAGCTTTGTGATAGGTGATCCGTTTATCATTATGTTAAGAGGGACATCTGTAGCTCTGTTTCCAAACTGAATCAAGTAGGTTTTGTCGATGTTGAAAGTAAGTTTGTTAGTCATCATTCAGGTAGATATTTTCTGTAATTCGGTATTCGCAGTATTGGCTAGCATGACTGGGCTTGGGTGAGAGAAGACATATGTAGTGTCAACTGCAAATAGTGTGGGTTTGAGTAGTTGCGATGCATTTGGTACGTTATTTATGTAAACGAGAAAGAGAAGAGGGCCAAGGACACTTTCCTGTGGGACACCAACTGTAATTGGCTGTGCAGAAGAGCTTGCTCCATTTGTGTACACATATTGGCTTCTGTTGCTGAGGTATGACTTTAGGTAGTAATGCAACATGGCATCAGTGAATCCCTCTTCTATGGCAGAAATGACATGTATGCCAGGGATGGGGTTCACTTATCTAGGTCTGGGGTGGGGGCACTGGTAACTGCAGTGAAGGGAGCTGCTAGGGCTTTAAACTAGGAATATTGAGGGAGTGCCCTCTTATACCATAGTGCGACAATTTTATGTGGAGCAAATCATGGTCAACTGTATCAAAAGGTTTACGTAAATCAATCAAGTACAAATTTGTACAAATATGTATTCTTGGAGACTTTAAAAGCTAGTGTACTGAGTGGCTGTAAGGAGACTGATATGCTTGATGATGAGACACTGTGCTGCCCATTTCCGTGACCCAAGTTCTAGTACGGCAAACAATACTGACTGGTCAGAGAGCCCATCGTAACTCCGAGTTGTTGGTAAACAAGTACGTCAATAAGTGAGGAGAGGCTGTAATACGGTGGAACCTTGGTTTTCTTATGCCCTAGTCTGTATGTAAAACTATAGTTGATTTCTATAAATGTTTTTTTTGTAAATATTTTTGGGTGTCTGGAACAGATTAATTGGATTTACATTATTTCTTACGGGAAATATTAACAAAAAATACATTTTATAGAGAATAACTATAGTTTTGCATACAGACTAGGGCATACAAAAACCAAGGTTCCACCATAGAGAGATTAATCGTACTTCCAACTGATGATGAGAGTAATCATACCTCCAACTGGTGGCACTACTTGATCCAGAAGTTTAGGATTTGTACGCTTCCAGATCTTCTTAATGACAGCTCTCAACTCTTCATTGGCATCATCAATGTTGCCCTCTGTTTTAATTCTTAGAGATGTTCTAACTAAGGCAAAAAGTGTTGCATTGAACATCACTGTTCCATCTGTATTTAGAGGCATGTTCATGGCCACTAAACGCTGAAAAGAATGAAAATTTACTTGCAGTGCAAACAGCTATAAAAGAAAGTTATATCAAAATGTTAGTTTTTATATAACATCCATTTAGCTGAATCAGATTAGAAATTAATGCCTAACTTACTTTACATGCTACACGATATGGACATAGTTTTCCAAATCCTAAAGGAGGAGATATTTTCCTGAGAAGAGTTACCACATCCAGGTGCTTAATTCTGCCCTTTGCATCAGGGTCATACTCTGACCATAATGTGATGAATTCATCTAGATGATGTGGGCCAAGGATAGACCAATCACGTGTAAGATAGTCGAAGTTGTCCATGATGACAGCAACGAACAGGTTGATGATCTGTTAAATAATGTGCAGCAGTCAAAGCAGATGGACAATATAATTTTCTAAATTGCTTGTGACTTTTCTTTCTCTAAATTTTAAATATTTTAGTAATGTTTATATTGAATGTATCTATAAAATTTTTATATCTGCTTTATAAAAGAAAAAAAAATACAGTACTCATGAAATAAATGACTTTTGTATTTGTTACTGTTGTTATCTGAGATCACTCTTCCAAATGAACAACAAAAAATAAACACATATGAAAGCATATAAAATACAGGACAGTTATGGAAAAATGTGAGCTTATTCACAATAAACATTGTAATATTGAAATTCACACTAATCTCACTAAAAGCAATATGCATGTATAAATACAAAGACATCAAAGTAATTTTGATGTCAAATTTTTATGATGCTTGCTGCAAACAATTTAGAAATTCAATTAATGCAGCATGAATACTGTTTGTAAATCTACTTACAGGACATCAGCAGCCTTACCAAGAATGAACAGAGGGTGTAGAAAGATATGAAGTAAGGATATGCTACCATTGAGCCACAGGTGCGAGCATTTGGGAAGTCTTCAGACAGTGGGTCACATTTAGCATCCGGCGGTAAACATGACAACATGATTTCTTGCCATGCCTCACCTGAGTAGATGTGGGAATAATATGTAGATTGTGAGCTCAAATGAGTGAGAAATAGCCTAAGTGGTCCCTATTAAAGAAAAAAAATATTAAAAATAATTTATTAGCCTTGTATATGCACAGGTTGTTTAATATATTTATAGATGGGGTTGTAAGAGAAGTAAATGCAAGGGTCTTGGCAAGAGGCGTGGAGTTAAAAGATAAAGAATCACACACAAAGTGGGAGTTGTCACAGCTGCTCTTTGCTGATGACACTGTGCTCTTGGGAGATTCTGAAGAGAAGTTGCAGAGATTGGTGGATGAATTTGGTAGGGTGTGCAAAAGAAGAAAATTAAAGGTGAATACAGGAAAGAGTAAGGTTATGAGGGTAACAAAAAGATTAGGTGATGAAAGATTGAATATCAGATTGGAGGGAGAGAGTATGGAGGAGGTGAATGTATTCAGATATTTGGGAGTGGACGTGTCAGCGGATGGGTCTATGAAAGATGAGGTGAATCATAGAATTGATGAGGGGAAAAGAGTGAGTGGTGCACTTAGGAGTCTGTGGAGACAAAGAACTTTGTCCTTGGAGGCAAAGAGGGGAATGTATGAGAGTATAGTTTTACCAACGCTCTTATATGGGTGTGAAGCATGGGTGATGAATGTTGCAGCGAGGAGAAGGCTGGAGGCAGTGGAGATGTCATGTCTGAGGGCAATGTGTGGTGTGAATATAATGCAGAGAATTCGTAGTTTGGAAGTTAGGAGGAGGTGCGGGATTACCAAAACTGTTGTCCAGAGGGCTGAGGAAGGGTTGTTGAGGTGGTTCGGACATGTAGAGAGAATGGAGCGAAATAGAATGACTTCAAGAGTGTATCAGTCTGTAGTGGAAGGAAGGCGGGGTAGGGGTCGGCCTAGGAAAGGTTGGAGAGAGGGGGTAAAGGAGGTTTTGTGTGCGAGGGGCTTGGACTTCCAGCAGGTATGTGTGAGCGTGTTTGATAGGAGTGAATGGAGACAAATGGTTTTTAATACTTGATGTGCTGTTGGAGTGTGAGCAAAGTAACATTTATGAAGGGGTTCAGGGAAACCGGCAGGCCGGACTTGAGTCCTGGAGATGGGAAGTACAGTGCCTGCACTCTGAAGGAGGGGTGTTAATGTTGCAGTTTAAAAACTGTAGTGTAAAGCACCCTTCTGGCAAGACAGTGATGTAGTGAATGATGGTGAAAGTTTTTCTTTTTCGGGCCACCCTGCCTCGGTGGGAATCGGCCAGTGTGATAATAATAATATAATAATATGCACAGGTTATTTCATTTACAATCTATCTACAATTATTTTTTTTTTTTTTAACTTAAATTGCAATTTCTCTCCTAGGCAGGGTAAGCCAAGAGAAGCAGAAGCTCACTATCACACTTAAGCTGCCTCTGAAATTTAACCTCCTACTACACTTTCAAAGCACATGCACTCTTGAGACAAGTAAAACTAAATTCTGGTTAGCTAGTTTCCTCCCAATTCCTTCAGTGATATTACTATGCTCACACTCCATATGCATGCAAGATTCTACAAACTTCTTGTTCACTCTCTCCAAAACTTTCTCAGATGCTGCCTACACCTCCTTACATTCAGCCCTGATTTATACACCCTCTTAGGTCAAGCTGCAATGCTCTATTCTTAATACATTTCAACAAGCTTAACAACCTTCTATCTTCTCATTAAATTACACAATTTCCACTACCATACAATCTAATGTCTTCATTCCATATTGTCTGCATAATATTCACACAATTATTGATTTAAAAGATACAAAGGAATTGACCAAAAAATTTCCTGACCACTTAAGAACAAAAAAAAAAAAAAAAATTCTATTAACTAAAGAAGGACAGCTGCAGAAAGGATAATAGTAGCAGAATAATGAAATGGTTTACTAGAAGAGGTAGAAAGTGCTACAAGCACAAGAAGGTAAATGCAGAAATGAAAATAACACACCAAAAGCTTACTGTAGCTGCAAATAGGTAATCACCTCTTACTTTCTACAAAATTCAGTTATTATACCTAACACTTATTCAAAAGTATCATCCCATTATAAAGATTGTTTTTTATCCAGTGACAACATAGTAAAACTTCTCATTAAGAGATCTATCGATAATGAATTTTGGGAATTTCGGACAAAAAACTGGATGGACAAAATGGACAAAAATCCGAAATTCCAGATTTTGTTTGTAGCAATAGTGTTCGGTTGTCTGACCAAGCCAGAAGACTACAATGTTTGTCAGGTATGGGCCAGAGCAGCCACATCCAGGACCTGTCTTTTTTCACTGTTTCCCAAGTCACAAGCCACCTGCACCAGTTTACTGTCTGTGCTCCTTCATACATACACCCGCCATTCAGTCTCTAATTTTGTCCAGATTTAGAGCATTTTGTGTGACTTTATGAACATATTAAATAAAGTGGAATTACAATGCTCTGTAAAGCAAGTGGTGGCGACACGAGGAAATGTATGGTTCTAAGTGTTATGGAGGAACTGGCATTTCAGTAGCACGGATATGTCTGATATCTGTAGAAGCCAGGACAAACTTACAGACCATGCTCTTAAACTTAGTGTAGATGTTAGTGGAGCTTTAATGCCCTTCTACCTCGCAATCACGGTAGTTTACGCCACTTCTCTCCTCCACAAAAGGTTAAGTAAAATTATTGTAAATTACTTAGAGTACTATAAAATTACTATACAGTGCAGTACTATTGCTGGATGACTTAAGGCTACAATATCCACATGTCCGGTAGCCTTCTGAATCAGTGGACCAAGTCCGCTAGTTCAGAAGACAAACAGATGATCATAAATAATTAATTTCATAATTCTGAAGTTTTGGACAATCAGCAACGTCGAACACCCCCTTTGCCAATCAGTCTCCACTGTACTATATTTTAAGAGGTAATTTTTGTTTCCACACTTGGATTGATGACTCACTACCTATTAGTTCTGCCCCTAAAACTCAAGTTTTACATCTCCCTTCCACTTTTCCAGAGTTCCCTTCATAACACCAGTGTCATAGCAACTGGTGAGAGAGATAAGGCAGTTTTTGTGGTCATCAAACAAACCCAGAAAAATGCTTTATATTGGCTCTAGTAACCCATTATAGGAATCTTACCAGTGGTACCCTAAAGCACAGCATTATTATTGTACACAAAATATAGCTGTCAAAAATACTTCATTACTGTATTCTGATTTATTAAATAGATATTTTTCAACTTGCCTGTTGCTGATCTGAAGAGTACCATTACTGCTTGAAAGAATGTCTGAAAATTGTTATGACGATGGATCTGCGTTTCGTAGTCTAATGCAATCTTTCCGAATACCTGAGTGGAAAAGAACAATTATTTTTAAGGAGTGTTTAATCTTAAGGCTGCCTGAAATTCACTGCATAATTATGGGCTTTTCAATTTATGACACAATGTTTATCAATCTACAAATAATCCACACACAGGAGAAAAAAGCTTGTGATGACATTTTAGTCCAACTTGGACCATTAACCAGTCACATATGATTCAAGCCAAACCGAAATGTCGTCATGAGTTTCTTTATCCTATGTGTGGGTTATCTGTGTACTGTCCCAGTCATGGTATTGTGCCTTTTTGTTCTTGAATCAATTCATTATAGTATACAGTAGGGCCCCACTTATACGGCGGGTTAGGTTCCAGGCTGTCGCCAGAAAGCAGACATCGCCGGAAGGTAGAACGCCATTTTTTCCATTTATAAATGCATATAAATGCCAGACAACAAGTTTACACTAAATTATATTAAGTTAGTAATAGAACTAGGCATTAAAAACACACAAAGCAAAATACATTCACAGTAAATTCATTACTTATCTTAAAGTATTTGTAATCTTAATGTAGGGAGAGAGGTGAGTAGTACAGTGGACCCCCGCATAACGATCACCTCCGAATGCGACCAATTATGTAAGTGTATTTATGTAAGTGCGTTTGTACGTGTATGTTTGGGGGTCTGAAATGGACTAATCTACTTCACAATATTCCTTATGGGAACAAATTCGGTCAGTACTGGCACCTGAACATACTTTTGGAGTGAAAAAATATCGTTAACCGGGGGTCCACTGTACTTATTTGTAGGAAGACAGGTGCAGGTAGCCCAGGTGTAGATAGCCCTGGCTCCCCATCTCATACATAATATATGATATTTAAAACATCCCAGAGAGGTAAAATACACATACAGTACACTCATTATTTACCTTAAAATATGTGTAGTCTTAATATAGGAAGAGAGGTGAGTAGTATTTATTTGTAGGAAGTCAGTGTAGGTAGCCGGTAGGTGTAGCCCGCCTGGGCTACACCTACCGGCTACCTACACTGCGGGCCAGAGCCATATTATTAACATTGACATGCCTTGTTCACTGAATTTAATCATTTCTAACAACTACCTTTAGATGCCATCATAAACGAAGGTAGAAGTAATGAATAATTCATGCCGAAAATTGTAAACAAAAACGGAGTGAGAGAGTGGCTGGGCCAAACGCAGATTCATAAACGTTTTCTCTGATGGCTGAGCCGAGAAAACGTAATGTTGTCCCTCCACCCGGCTACCACACAGCTCCACAAGTATTATTATCAGAGCACACATAAAATATGTAATATATGCCAGACAACAAGTTTACACTAACTTATATTAAGTTAGCAATAGAAATAGGCATTAAAAACACAATAAAAGGTAAGATACACACAGAGTACACTTATTACTTACCTTAAAATATTAATATTAATGTGTGAGAGGTGAGTGGCAGGGAGTTTATTGAACAAAATCAGAATGGCACACCATCATCCTCTAACTTGGCACTTAAAGCAAGAGGCTTACGACTTCTCTTTTTATCACAGCTAACCTTAGACACCATCGTCAATGAGAGCCAACTAGTTAACGAAAGAGTAAACGAGAGAGAGAACGAGATACAGAGTTGAGACAATGTAAGAACACAAACTGAACAGGTAGTGGGCGATCACTTGGTCAGGCGAAATAAATGCCTATTAATATGTGTCTACTTTTAGTTCATTCACGTACGTTTGTAAGAGTTTGTAAAACATTTACCTCAATATTTTTTTATTATAATAATATTTTTTTATTAGAATAATAATTACCTCACAATACAAATACTCTTACATTGTGTACAAGTTGTACAAGTTAGTACAGAATAAACAAAAAGCAACACACCATTTTTAGAGTGACTGAAGATATTATTATTCTTATTCTTATTATTATTATTATTATTAATATTAATAATAATAATATTATTATTATTATTAATAAAAAGCACTAAATGCACAAGGGTCGTGAATTGCTATATATAAAGGCATACGAAAAGAATATTTTTCTCCAGTTATCCCCCAGTTTGACTAGAGAAAACAATTCTTCCAACACTACCTACACAGCTGCTTTGTAAACAAATCTCATATTTACATCAATTTTTATTCTGTGAGTGTATGTATCATGTTTATATGCTATGTAACAGGTTTCATATATAATTTTGAGGAAAATATCATAGATGGATTAATGAAAATGCCTATATTGATGTAAAATAAGACATTTAGTGTGCCCAAGAGTGATTATTATTACGTAGTATTGGTGTCATGAGTAGAGAGAGACTTAGCGATTTTAATGTGTACCTGCACACCAGCACAGAGTGTAAGTATATTTAGGTACAGGTACACATAAGTGTAATTATCAGAGTACATATAAAATATGCAGTAACTTTAAAACACTCAAAATTTTGGAAAGTTTCCTGACATAAGAGATGTGGTCACGGAAAATGTAAACAAACAAGGTGAGGGGGTGCCGTATTTGAAAGACCACTTGCCGTATAGCAAATTTTGGTCATAATTTGGCATCGCCATATTAGTGGAACGCCATAAGGCAAAACGCCGTAAAGCAGGGCCTTACTGTAATCATAACCTCATGAAGAATAAACTTTTGATCTTTTATATCTATTTTCTCACTACAGTGGCTTGCTCATTATAGTAACCTAATTCAAATATATGAAATTGTTTGATCTCACTAGGATATTCACCTATGAAGCATAACAATATCATACCTATACTGTATTTTTCCTTTTAAGAAAAGATGCATACTGCAGAACAAGCTTTTATTGGGACAAAAATGCTTCTCTCTGTTAGATGTTTATCACCTTTTCACAAACCCAATAAAGCTGTGAGCAAAACATTGTTCCAATTAGAGTTTATCTTGCAACATGTGTTTATTTAATATTTTTGGCACAATGCTATTTGGCTCCTATATTTTTCCACCTGCCTTCAGGTTAGATACAGCCAGTATGAGAAAAAAAAAAACTCACTTTATAAATGCAGAATTATTCACGTTTTGCTGCTAAGGAACTCTAATTATTTTGTTATTAATATATATTTACCTACCCAGTAATTTTATAAACTACATTATGAATGACACTTAAAAAATTGTAGGGATCCTTACAAACCAAAAGTTCACTGTCCTCATTCTTTACTTTTCAGGGATATGCATCATACCTCTAGAAAATAAACAAAATATTGAGAAATGAGTAAGGTCATAACAGCTTTTCTGATCTAGCCATACAAAGTGAATATTAAAAACAGTTGTTTAATACTGATATTTTTGCATGTAACTGCATTTTTGCCTACCAATATTTATTCTATTATAAGTGGTATTTAAGGGGAAATAGAGTCCAGTAATCCAGTTTTTATTGCATTTCATACCTCATTATAGACTAATAATGATGAGAAACATCGTACCACAACTCAATTTTCCTTCCTTAAAATAAATCAAAATCACAGTTTTATTCTACATTTAAATTTTTAATCTGATCTTTATTTTCAAGCTGATATCTACCAGACTTTTGTATGTCTTCTAATACTTCTAATCTCATTAATTTTTCCCTTAAACTGCTCAGGACCTGCATGCCGACGACTCCATAGATGAAGAAGAGGAGGAGGATGAGAAGAGCAACATAAGGCAGGGCCTGGAAACTCTTGATAAACGTCCAGAGTAGTGTACGAATACCTTCACCCTTGGAGAGGAGCTTCACCAAACGCATGACACGGAACAAACGGAAGAAGTTGATTGAGAAGAGGTTAGATCCCGGCTGTGAGGGAAAAGGAGGGATTAATGACAGAAATTACAATTCTGGTAATGAGGAACTGAGATGGTAAAGTGAAGGTGATGTATGAAGAGTCACAATGTACCCAAAACACTGTAGTACATGTTTAACCCACAGTTTGAAGAGGAAACATTAGACAAAACTTCAGCCTGTCATGTCACACTACTGCTCACAACTTAACAAAAGTCCAGAACAAACCAAAATATCATCTAACATTTTCTCTGAAAATTGTGGATTAGGTGTGAATTGTTTTAGCCATGGTATTGCAACTTTTATTCAACACTATAGTAGAGGGTATAAAAGGGAATTATAATTTAAGGGTGCGGTGAATAGAAAATAATTCATTTAATATAATGAGTAACAAATGAATTATAGGAATATTAGTAGTAAGGAGCAAAAAATGTTTGAAGATTTAAAGGAATATGTAAAACAGTACATTTTAAAGCAGATGAGAACATAAGATGAAAGTCATATATAAGTAGCAAATGAAAAAATGAAGAAAATTCAAGAAATCTTAATAATTATACATAAAATATTGATTAATGAAACATTAAAATTCCTGTTAGGTGTAAGAAATGTAGATAAAAATTATTTATGAAGAGCAATAAAATTTTTAATTATATTTATAAATTAAGTTAGAAGATATACAAAAATGGCATGATAAAACTCGATGTAACTACAATAAATTAATAAATAACTTGCATGCACACACACACACACACACATACATACATACATACATACATACATACATACATACATACACACACACACACACACACACACACATACATTTATATATATATAATATATATATATATATATATATATATATATATATATATATATATATATATATATATATATATATATATATATATATATATACAGGTAGTAGGTTGGTAGACAGCAACCACCCAGGGAGGTACTACCGTCCTGCCAAGTGAGTGTAAAACGAAAGCCTGTAATTGTTTTACATGATGGTAGGATTGCTGGTGTCTTTTGTCTGTCTCATAAATATGCAAGATTACAGGCATGTCTTGCTACTTCTACTTACACTTAGGTCACACTACACATACATGTACACATTTATTTATACACACTCATCTGAGTTTTCTTTGATTTTATCTTAATAGTTCTTGGTCTTATTACTTTTCCTTTTATATCCATGGGGTAGTGGAATAAGAATCTTTCCTCCGTAAGCCATGCGTGTTGTAAAAGTCAACTAAAATGCTGGGAACAATGGTCTAGTAACCCCTTTTCCTGTAAAGATTACTAAAAAGAATAAGAAGAAGAAAATTGTCAAAGTGGGAAGTCTGAATGTGCGTGGATGTTGTGCAAATGATAAGAAAGAGATGACTGTGGATACACAAATAACCCGCACATAAAAGAGAGAAGCTTACGACGACATTTCGGTCCGACTTGGACCATTGACAAAGTCACACTAACAGAGGTGGACCAGGACGGCTATATATAGGATAATGGATAATGAGAACCTTCAAAACTAGGGAGGCCAAGCCCATGATGACACTCTTCAGGTCACTTGTTCTATCTAGGCTGGAATATTGCTGCACTCTAACAGCACCTTTCAAGGCAGGTGAAATTGCTGACCTAGAAAATGTACAGAGAACTTTCACGGCGCGCATAACGGAGATAAAACACCTCAATTACTGGGAGCGCTTGAGGTTTCTAAACCTGTATTCCCTGGAACGCAGGAGGGAGAGATACATGATTATATACACCTGGAAAATCCTAGAGGGACTAGTACCGAACTTGCACACGAAAATCACTCACTACGAAAGCAAAAGACTTGGCAGACGATGCACCATCCCCCCAATGAAAAGCAGGGGTGTCACTAGCACGTTAAGAGACCATACAATAAGTGTCAGGGGCCCAAGACTGTTCAACTGCCTCCCAGCACACATAAGGGGGATTACCAACAGACCCCTGGCAGTCTTCAAGCTGGCACTGGACAAGCACCTAAAGTCAGTTCCTGATCAGCCGGGCTGTGGCTCGTACGTTGGTTTGCGTGCAGCCAGCAGCAACAGCCTGGTTGATCAGGCGCTGATCCACCAGGAGGCCTGGTCACAGACCGGGCCGCGGGGGCATTGACCCCCGAAACTCTCTCCAGGTAAACTCCAGGTATAGGCAGGAAGAGGTGGAGGTAGTAGTAGTAGTAGTAGTAGTAGTAGTAGTAGTAGTAGTACAAGAATTGTATATAATACCGACTACTACAACTACTGATGAAATTAAGACACATGTGCGGCGTCTGGTTGTCTTTGTTGTGGACGTTTCGCCATCCAGTGGCTGGCTGGATGGCGAAACGTCTACGATGGGGATGCCTGGGTGTTGTGCATGTGTCTTAATTTCATCTTGTCGGTATTATATACAATTCTTGTACTACTACTACTACTACCTCCACCTCTTCCTGCCTATATATAGCCGTCCTGCTCCACCTCTGTTAGTGTGACTTTGTCAATGGTCCAAGTCGGACCGAAACGTCGTCGTAAGCTTCTCTCTTTTATGTGCGGGTTATTTGTGTATCGTTCCAGTCACGGTATTGTGCCTTTTTGTTATTTATGATTGTGGATGTTATGAATGAGAAGAAACTGGATGTCCTGGCTTTAACCCTTTCAGGGTCCAAGGCCCAAATCTGGAGTCACGCACCAGTGTCCAAGAATTTTCAAAAAAAAAAATTTGTTATTTTTTCTTATGAAATCGTAGAGAATCTTTTTGTGAAGGTAATAAAACAAAAAGTACGAAATTTGGTGGAAAATTGACGAAATTATGCTCTCGCGAATTTTGATGTGTCAGCAATGTTTACGAATCGGCGATTTTGCCGACTTTGACTCCCATTTTAGGCCAATTACATTATTCCAATCTACCAAATTCTTAGCTATTTCACTAGTATTACTTCTATTCTATCGATTGCGCACAAGAAATCGCCAAGTCAACTGTTTCAACTACAAAGTAAAGTGATCGGAAATTGTTAATTTGGCCAATTTAACACAAAGTTCAAAATATTCCAATTTCAAAATAGGGTCCAGAATAAACAATGTAGGCATTCCTGGCACTAAACTAACATTTCCTCTATTCATTAGTTATGTTTTGAGGCTTTACAAATAAATTCCATTTTGATTTTTTATTCACATAATGAATTTTTATTCACACCAAAAAATAGAAGATTTACTGTTATGCAATACTGTAATAATTGTATAAATATCATCACCATATTTGTGAATGTATATTAGACCCACCAGCTGGCGTGTATTAGATGTGTGAGGTCGTTTGTTTACTCTTGAATATCGGCAAAAATTTAACATTTCCGCTACTTTGAGCTCAGTTTCAAGCCATTTCCAGTGCTAAAACCAATGAAAATCATCTCTATTTTTGTAATATGTCTTCCATTCTATCAAATGAGACCAAGAAATCGCAAATACAACTATAAAAAACATACGAAAAAACACTGCAAAGTTGCTGTTTTAATCGAAAAATCATGATTTCAGTTTTTTTCTCTCATTATACACAGTGTGCTGCAGGATCTGTTTTATGTGGTGCACACATACCACATAGATGTATTCTCTCATATCTAGGCCCAAATGTACCACTCACAGTATCAGAGTGAGCTGAGCTCATGGCGTAGATCTACGGTTTGGACAATCACCGTAAAGCCGAAGATCTACGGGACGGACCCTGAAAGGGTTAAGTGAAACAAAGCTGAAGGGGGTGGGAGAGTTTCAATGGAGAGGAATAAATGGGATTAGGTCAGGGGTTTCAAATAGAGTTAGAGCTAAAGGAGTAGCAATATTGTTGAAGGATAAGCTATGGCAGGAAAAGAGGGATTACAAATGTATAAATTCAAGGATTATGTGGAGTAAAATAAAGATTGGATGTGAAAAGTGGGTTATAATAAGCATGTATGCACCTGGAGAAGAGAGAAGTGTAGAGGAGAGAGAGAGATTCTGGGAAATGTTGAGTGAATGCGTGGGGAGTTTTGAATCAAGTGTGAGAGTAATGGTGGTTGGGGATTTCAATGCAAAAGTGGGTAAAAATGTTATGGAGGGAGTAGTAGGTAAATTTGGGGTGACAGGGGTAAATGTAAATGGGGAGCCTTTAATTGAGCTATGTGTAGAAAGAAATTTGGTAATAAGTAATACATATTTTATGAAAAAGAGGATAAATAAATATACAAGGTATGATGTAGCACGTAATGAAAGTAGTTTCTTACATTATGTATTGGTGGATAAAAGGTTGATAGGTAGGCTCCAGGATGTACATGTTTATAGAGGGGCAACTGATACATCGGATCATTATTTAGTTGTAGCTACAGTTAGAGTAAGAGGTAGATGGGAAAAGAGGAAGGTGGCAACAACAAGTAAGAGGGAGGTGAAAGTGTATAAACTAAGGGAGGAGGAAGTTCGGGCGAGATATAAGCGACTATTGGCAGAAAGGTGGGGTAGTGCAAAGATGAGTAGTGGGGGGGTTGAAGAGGGTTGGAATAGTTTTAAAAATGCAGTATTAGAATGTGGGGCAGAAGTTTGTGGTTATAAGAGGGTGGGGGCAGGAGGAAAGAGGAGTGATTGGTGGAATGATGAAGTAAAGGGTGTGATAAAAGAGAAAAAGGTAGCTTACGAGAGGTTTTTACAAAGCAGAAGTGTTATAAGAAAAGCAGAGTATATGGAGAGTAAAAGAAAGGTGAAGAGAGTGGTGAGAGAGTGCAAAAGGAGAGCAGATGAAAGAGTGGGAGAGGCACTGTCAAGAAATTTTAATGAAAATAAGAAAAAATTTTGGAGTGAGTTAAACAAGTTAAGAAAGCCTAGGGAAAGTATGGATTTGTCAGTTAAAAACAGAGTAGGGGAGTTAGTAGATGGGGAGAAGGAGGTATTAGGCAGATGGCGAGAATATTTTGAGGAACTTTTAAATGTTGAGGAAGAAAGGGAGGCGGTAATTTCATGCACTGGCCAGGGAGGTATACCATCTTTTAGGAGTGAAGAAGAGCAGAATGTAAGTGTGGTGGAGGTACGTGAGGCATTATGTAGAATGAAAGGGGGTAAAGCAGCTGGAACTGATGGGATCATGACAGAAATGTTAAAAGCAGGGGGGGATATAGTGTTGGAGTGGTTGGTACTTTTGTTTAATAAATGTATGAAAGAGGGGAAGGTACCTAGGGATTGGCGGAGAGCATGTATAGTCCCTTTATATAAAGAGAAAGGGGACAAAAGAGATTGTAAAAATTAGAGAGGAATAAGTTTACTGAGTATACCAGGAAAAGTATACGGTAGGGCTATACGTAATTAAAAGAATTAGAGGTAAGACAGAATGTAGGATTGCGGATGAGCAGGGAGGCTTCAGAGTGGGTAGGGGATGTGTAGATCAAGTGTTTACATTGAAGCATATATGTGAACAGTATTTAGATAAAGGTAGGGAAGTTTTTATTGCATTTATGGATTTAGAAAAGGCATATGATAGAGTGGATAGAGGAGCAATGTGGCAGATGTTGCAAGTATATGGAATAGGTGGTAAGATACTAAATGCTGTAAAGAGCTTTTATGAGGATAGTGAGGCTCAGGTTAGGGTGTGTAGAAGAGAGGGAGAATACTTCCCGGTAAAAGTAAGTCTTAGACAGGGATGTGTAATGTCACCATGGTTGTTTAATATATTTATAGATGGGGTTGTAAAAGAAGTAAATACTAGGGTGTTCGGGAGAGGGGTGGGATTAAATTATGGGGAATCAAATTGAAAATGGGAATTGACACAGTTACTTTTTGCTGATGATACTGTGCTTATCGGAGATTCTAAAGAAAAATTGCAAAGGTTAGTGGATGAGTTTGAGAATGTGTGTAAAGGTAGAAAGTTGAAAGTGAACATAGAAAAGAGTAAGGTGATGAGAATATCAAATAATTTAGATAAAGAAAAATTGGATATCAAATTGGGGAGGAGGAGTATGGAAGAAGTGAATGTTTTCAGATACTTGGGAGTTGACGTGTCGGCGGATGGATTTATGAAGGATGAGGTTAATCATAGAATTGACGAGGGAAAAAAGGTGAGCGGTGCTTTGAGGTATATGTGGAGTCAAAAAACCTTATCTATGGAGGCAAAGAAGGGAATGTATGAAAGTATAGTGGTACCAACACTCTTATATGGATGTGAAGCTTGGGTGGTAAATGCAGCAGCAAGGACACGGTTGGAGGCAGTGGAGATGTCCTGTCTAAGGGCAATGTGTGGTGTAAATATTATGCAGAAAATTCGGAGTGTGGAAATTAGGAGAAGGTGTGGAGTTAATAAAAGCATTAGTCAGAGGGCAGAAGAGGGGTTCTTGAGGTGATTTGGTCATTTAGAGAGAATGGATCAAAGTAGAATGACATGGAAAGCATATAAATCTATAGGGGAAGGAAGGAGGGGTAGGGGTCGTCCTTGAAAGGGTTGGAAACAGGGGGTAAAGGAGGTTTTGTGGGCGAGGGGCTTGGACTTCCAGCAAGCATGCATGAGCATGTTAGATAAGAGTGAATGGAGACAAATGATACTTGGGACCTGACGATCTGTTGGAGTGTGAGCAGGGTAATATTTAGTGAAGGGATTCAGGGAAACCGGTTATTTTCATATAGTCGGACTTGAGTCTTGGAAATGGGAAGTACAATGCCTGCACTTTAAAGGAGGGGTTTGGGATATTGGCAGTTTGGAGGGATATGTTGTGTATCTTTATATGTATATGCTTCTAGACTGTTGTATTCTGAGCACCTCTGCAAAAACAGTGATAATGTGCGAGTGTGGTGAAAGTGTTGAATGATGATGAAAGTATTTTCTTTTTGGGGATTTTCTTTCTTTTTTGGGTCACCCTGCCTCGGTGGGAGACGGCCGACTTGTTGAAAAAAAAAAAAAAAAAAAAAAAAAAATATATATATATATATATATATATATATATATATATATATATATATATATATATATATATATATATATATATATATATATATATATATATATATATATATTTTTATTATCACACCGGCCGATTCCCACCAAGGCAGGGTGGCCCGAAAAAGAAAAACTTTCACCATCATTCACTCCATCACTGTCTTGCCAGAAGGGTGCTTTACACTACAGTTTTTAAACTGCAACATTAACACCCCTCCTTCAGAGTGCAGGCACTGTACTTCCCATCTCCAGGACTCAAGTCCGGCCTGCCGGTTTCCCTGAATCCCTTCATAAATGTTACTTTGCTCACACTCCAACAGCACGTCAAGTATTAAAAACCATTTGTCTCCATTCACTCCTATCAAACACGCTCACGCATGCCTGCTGGAAGTCCAAGCCCCTCGCACACAAAACCTCCTTTACCCCCTCCCTCCAACCCTTCCTAGGCCGACCCCTACCCCGCCTTCCTTCCACTACAGACTGATACACTCTTGAAGTCATTCTGTTTCGCTCCATTCTCTCTACATGTCCGAACCACCTCAACAACCCTTCCTCAGCCCTCTGGACAACAGTTTTGGTAATCCCGCACCTCCTCCTAACTTCCAAACTACGAATTCTCTGCATTATATTCACACCACACATTGCCCTCAGACATGACATCTCCACTGCCTCCAGCCTTCTCCTCGCTGCAACATTCATCACCCACGCTTCACACCCATATAAGAGCGTTGGTAAAACTATACTCTCATACATTCCCCTCTTTGCCTCCAAGGACAAAGTTCTTTGTCTCCACAGACTCCTAAGTGCATCACTCACTCTTTTTCCCTCATCAATTCTATGATTCACCTCATCTTTCATAGACCCATCCGCTGACACGTCCACTCCCAAATATCTGAATACGTTCACCTCCTCCATACTCTCTCCCTCCAATCTGATATTCAATCTTTCATCACCTAATCTTTTTGTTATCCTCATAACCTTACTCTTTCCTGTATTCACCTTTAATTTTCTTCTTTTGCACACCCTACCAAATTCATCCACCAATCTCTGCAACTCCTCTTCAGAATCTCCCAAGAGCACAGTGTCATACATACATACATACATACATACAGGTCTCCCTCAACATTCACGTTTTCAACTTTCACGGGCTTCACACATTCGCGAATTCCCAACCGCCAAATTCCCAGCCACCAAATTCCCAGCCGCCAAATCATATTTTAGTTTCCCGCCACCTGCGAGTCCCTACTACCCTCCCTCCGACCCCCGCAACTGGCAGCCAGTCCTCCCACCACTCAGTGTGGTGAGTGTTTTGTTTGTTCATTATTTGCTATTAAACTACAGTATAAATAATGTCAACCCATTCATGACTGCATATTGGAATGGCTATTCGCACAGGTATTAGACGGTGGCATCATGTGTTTACTATTGAACACTGCAAAGAATTAAACATTTCTGCTACAGCTAATAATAACAATAGTAATAATAATAATAATTATTGGAGGATAGATGGGCTAATGAGAGCATAGGCAATGGGGTCGAAGAGGTATGGGGTAGGTTTAAAAATGTAGTGTTAGAGTGTTCAGCAGAAGTTTGTGGTTACAGGAAAGTGGGTGCAGGAGGGAAGAGGAGCGATTGGTGGAATGATGATGTAAAGAGAGTAGTAAGGGAGAAAAAGTTAGCATATGAGAAGTTTTTACAAAGTAGAAGTGATGCAAGGAGGGAAGAGTATATGGAGAAAAAGAGAGAAGTTAAGAAAGTGGTGAAGCAATGTAAAAAGAGAGCAAATGAGAGAGTGGGTGAGATGTTATCAACAAATTTTGTTGAAAATAAGAAAAAGTTTTGGAGTGAGATTAACAAGTTAAGAAAGCCTAGAGAACAAATGGATTTGTCAGTTAAAAATAGGAGAGGAGAGTTATTAAATGGAGAGTTAGAGGTATTGGGAAGATGGAAGGAATATTTTGAGGAATTGTTAAATGTTGATGAAGATAGGGAAGCTGTGATTTCGTGTATAGGGCAAGGAGGAATAACATCTTGTAGGAGTGAGGAAGAGCCAGTTGTGAGTGTGGGGGAAGTTCGTGAGGCAGTAGGTAAAATGAAAGGGGGTAAGGCAGCCGGGATTGATGGGATAAAGATAGAAATGTTAAAAGCAGGTGGGGATATAGTTTTGGAGTGGTTGGTGCAATTATTTAATAAATGTATGGAAGAGGGTAAGGTACCTAGGGATTGGCAGAGAGCATGCATAGTTCCTTTGTATAAAGGCAAAGGGGATAAAAGAGAGTGCAAAAATTATAGGGGGATAAGCCTGTTGAGTGTACCTGGTAAAGTGTATGGTAGAGTTATAATTGAAAGAATTAAGAGTAAGACGGAGAATAGGATAGCAGATGAACAAGGAGGCTTTAGGAAAGGGAGGGGGTGTGTGGACCAGGTGTTTACAGTGAAACATATAAGTGAACAGTATTTAGATAAGGCTAAAGAGGTCTTTGTGGCATTTATGGATTTGGAAAAGGCGTATGACAGGGTGGATAGGGGGGCAATGTGGCAGATGTTGCAAGTGTATGGTGTAGGAGGTAGGTTACTGAAAGCAGTGAAGAGTTTTTACGAGGATAGTGAGGCTCAAGTTAGAGTATGTAGGAAAGAGGGAAATTTTTTCCCAGTAAAAGTAGGCCTTAGACAAGGATGTGTGATGTCACCGTGGTTGTTTAATATATTTATAGATGGGGTTGTAAGAGAAGTAAATGCGAGGGTCTTGGCAAGAGGCGTGGAGTTAAAAGATAAAGAATCACACACAAAGTGGGAGTTGTCACAGCTGCTCTTTGCTGATGACACTGTGCTCTTGGGAGATTCTGAAGAGAAGTTGCAGAGATTGGTGGATGAATTTGGTAGGGTGTGCAAAAGAAGAAAATTAAAGGTGAATACAGGAAAGAGTAAGGTTATGAGGATAACAAAAAGATTAGGTGATGAAAGATTGAATATCAGATTGGAGGGAGAGAGTATGGAGGAGGTGAACGTATTCAGATATTTGGGAGTGGATGTGTCAGCGGATGGGTCTATGAAAGATGAGGTGAATCATAGAATTGATGAGGGAAAAAGAGTGAGTGGTGCACTTAGGAGTCTGTGGAGACAAAGAACTTTGTCCTTGGAGGCAAAGAGGGGAATGTATGAGAGTATAGTTTTACCAACGCTCTTATATGGGTGTGAAGCGTGGGTGATGAATGTTGCAGCGAGGAGAAGGCTGGAGGCAGTGGAGATGTCATGTCTGAGGGCAATGTGTGGTGTGAATATAATGCAGAGAATTCGTAGTTTGGAAGTTAGGAGGAGGTGCGGGATTACCAAAACTGTTGTCCAGAGGGCTGAGGAAGGGTTGTTGAGGTGGTTCGGACATGTAGAGAGAATGGAGCGAAACAGAACGACTTCAAGAGTGTATCAGTCTGTAGTGGAAGGAAGGCGGGGTAGGGGTCGGCCTAGGAAGGGTTGGAGGGAGGGGGTAAAGGAGGTTTTGTGTGCGAGGGGCTTGGACTTCCAGCAGGCATGTGTGAGCGTGTTTGATAGGAGTGAATGGAGACAAATGGTTTTTAATACTTGACGTGCTGTTGGAGTGTGAGCAAAGTAACATTTATGAAGGGATTCAGGGAAACCGGCAGGCCGGACTTGAGTCCTGGAGATGGGAAGTACAGTGCCTGCACTCTGAAGGAGGGGTGTTAATGTTGCAGTTTAAAAACTGTAGTGTAAAGCACCCTTCTGGCAAGACAGTGATGGAGTGAATGATGGTGAAAGTTTTTCTTTTTCGGGCCACCCTGCCTTGGTGGGAATCGGCCGGTGTGATAATAAAATAAAATAAATAATAATAATTATAATAATAATAATAATAATAATAATAATAATAATAAATATGATATAATTGAAGAAGGAAATTGTACAAAAATATGAGGGAGTGGTTGACACATCGTCAGTGTGACTTTGTTTATGCTGGAGTGAACATTAGTCTCCCTGCTCTTCCAAACATTTCACAATAATTCATTGTGTTTGGTGCTTGTAGATTGAGTGTGACTGGAGTGGTATAGGCAGTGATTGAGGCAATGGTATTTAATAACATACATGTTAATAATAATACATGTTATTAATAATAACATGTACTATTATTATTTATAACATATATGTTATTAAATACCACTGCCTCAACCGCTGAATTATTGTGAAATGTTTGGAAGAGCAGGGAGACTAATGTTCTCTCCAGCATAAACAAAGTCACACTGACGATGTGTCAACTGCTCCCTCGTATTTTTGTACAATTTCCTTCTTCAATTATATCGTATTTTTTATTATTATTATTTTTTTTTTTTTATTATCACACTGGCCGATTCCCACCAAGGCAGGGTGGCCCGAAAAAGAAAAACTTTCACCATCATTCACTCCATCACTGTCTTGCCAGAAGGGTGCTTTACACTACAGTTTTTAAACTGCAACATTAACACCCCTCCTTCAGAGTGCAGGCACTGTACTTCCCATCTCCAGGACTCAAGTCCGGCCTGCCGGTTTCCCTGAATCCCTTCATAAATGTTACTTTGCTCACACTCCAACAGCACGTCAAGTATTAAAAACCATTTGTCTCCATTCACTCCTATCAAACACGCTCACGCATGCCAGCTGGAAGTCCAAGCCCCTCGCACACAAAACCTCCTTTACCCCCTCCCTCCAACCCTTCCTAGGCCGACCCCTACCCCGCCTTCCTTCCACTACAGACTGATACACTCTTGAAGTCATTCTGTATCAGTCTGTAGTGGAAGGAAGGCGGGGTAGGGGTCGGCCTAGGAAGGGTTGGAGGGAGGGGGTAAAGGAGGTTTTGTGTGCGAGGGGCTTGGACTTCCAGCTGGCATGCGTGAGCGTGTTTGATAGGAGTGAATGGAGACAAATGGTTTTTAATACTTATTATTATTATTATTATTATTACTATTGTTATTATTAGCAATAGCAGAAATGTTCGATTCTTTGCTGTGTTCAAGAGTAAACACATGATGTCACCGTCTAATACCTTTCCTAATAGCCATTCCAATATGCAGTCATCAATGGGTTTACATTATTTATTCTGTAGTTTAATAGCAAATAACGAAGAAACAAAACACTCACCACACTGAGTGGTGGGACGGCTGACTGCCAGTTGCGGGGGTCGGAGGGAGGGTAGTAGGGACTCGCAGTGGTGGAGGCAGTGGTATTTAATAACATACATGTTATTAAATAACATACATTATTAAAGCATAACATGTATATATTTAGAACAATTTACGACGTTTTCATGTATTTAATGATTATTCATGGTTCAACAAGTTAAGGAAGCAGTATTGTAATATATTTCCCTACAATATATTGGGGCACCAAACATTCACGGTTTTTCAACATTCGCGAGGCTCTTGATCCCCTAACCCTCGCGAATGTTGAGGGAGACCTGTATATGTATGTATATATATATATATATATAATTATATATCTATACAGTGGTCCCCCGGTATTCGATGGCATCGGTATCCGTTAAATCTGGTATTCGATACATTTTAATGCAAAAATTTTGCCTCACCACTCGTTAAAAAACCCGCCACACGCGATTCGTCCGAGACGTGTCCACGTGTGGCCTGAACTGCCCCGTGCATGCCAGTGATTACAAGCCAGCCAGTGTGCTCGCATCTAAGGATACATTCGGTACATTCCATATTATCACAGTGTTTTTGGTGCTTGTTTCTGCAAAATAAATCACCATGGGCCCCAAGAAAGCTTCTAGTGCCAACCCTTCATGAAAAAAGGTGTTAATGACTATTGAAATGAAGAAAGAGATAATTGCAAAGTACGAAAGTGGAGTGCGTGTGTCGGAGCTGGCCAGGTTGTATTCAAAACCCCAATCAACCATCGCTACTATAGTGACCAGGAAAATGGAAATCAAGGAAGCTGTTGTTGCAAAAGGTGCAACTGTGTTTTCGAAACAGAGACCGCAAGTGTTAGAAGATGTTGAGAGACTGTTATTGGTGTGGATAAATGAAAAACAGATAGCAGAAGATAGCATCTCTCAAGCGATCATTTGTGAAAAGGCTAGGAAGTTGCATGAGGATTTAATTAGAAAAATGCCTGCAACTTGTGGTGATGTGAGTGAATTTAAGGCCAGCAAAGGTTGGTTTGAAAGATTTAAGAATCGTAGTGGCATACATAGTGTGATTAGGCATGGTGAGGCTGGCAGAGCGACTTTCTGGGGACATGAGCTTCATTAAGGTCAAGTTTTTGCCTCCTAATACCAATCCTTTCCTGCAGCCCATGGACCAGCAGGTCATTTCCAACTTCAAGAAACTGTACACAAAAGCTATGTTTCAAAAGTGCTTTGAAGTGACCACAGACACTCGATTGACTCTAAAAGAGTTTTGGAAGGATCACTTTAATATCCTCAATTGAGTAAACCTTATAGGTAAGACTTGGGAGGGAGTGACTAAGAGGAGATTGAACTCTGCTTGGAAAAAACTGTGGCCAGAATGTGTAGACAAAAGGGATTTTGAAGGGTTTGAGGCTAACCCTGGGAATCCTATGCCAGTTGAGGAATCCATTGTGGCATTGGGGAAGTCCTTGGTGTTGGAGGTTACTGGGGAGGATGTGGAAGAGTTGGTGGAGGAGGACAATGACGAACTAACCACTGATGAGCTGCTAGATCATCTTCAACAGCAAGAGGCCAGACCTGGGGAAACTGCTTCGAAGGAGGGGATAGAGTAATTGAAGAAGTTGCCTATTTCACAGATTAAAGAAATGTGTACAATGTGGACAAAGGTGAAAACCTTTATGGATGACAATCACCCACACACAGCTATTGCAAGCCATGCTGGTGACTATTACAATGACAATGTTGTGAACCACTTTAGAAAAGTCATAAAGGAACGAGAGGTACAGGCCTCTATGGACAGATATGTTGTGCAACAAAAGTCCAGTGACTCTCAAGCTGGTCCTAGTGGCATTAAAAGAAGAAGGGAAGTAACCCCAGAAAAGGACTTGCTACCTCAAGCCCTAATGGAAGGGGATTCCCCTTCTAAACAATAAGTTTGACACTCTCCCCTCCTCCCATCCCATCAATCATCACAAGATCTTCATTAAAGGTGCGTAAGTGTCATGTATTCTATTGTTAGTAGAGAGCTACAAACTGTGCATGTCTTCTTCAGTTTGTGTGTACTAAAATTAATATTTCATGTGGTAATTTTTTTTTTCATACTTTTGTGTGACAGGAACGAATTAATTTGATTTCCATTATTTCTCAAGGGGAAAATTAATTCGCCTTTCGATAATTTCGATATTCAATGAGCTCTCAGGAACGGATTAATATCAAATACCAGGGGTCCACTGTGTGTGTGTGTATGTGTATATATATATATATATATGTATATATATATATATATATATATATATATATATATATATATATATATATATATATATATATATATATATATATATATATATATATATATATATATGCAAAACAACCACTCTGAAAGAATAGAGAAATTCCAAGCGCTTTCGTGACTACTCACATTATGTGAGTAGTCACGAATGCGCTTGGAATTTCTCTATTCTTTCAGAGTGGTTGTTTTGCATATTCTGAAATCACCTGTTTACTGTGATCTTATTGCATATATATATATATATATAATATATATATATATATATATATATATATATATATATATATATATATATATATATATATATATATATATATACATATAAAAGATGTGCACCTTCATATGATAACCCTATACTGCACGAATATGACAGTATCCTGAGGCATGCTCACACATGCTTGCTGGAAGTCCAAGCACCTTGCCCACAAAACCTCCTCTACCCCCTCCCTTCAACCTTTTCGAGGACAACCTCTACCCACCTTCCCTCCTCTACAAATTAATACTCTCCCCCTGTCATTCTACTTTGATCCATTCTCTCTAAATGACCAAACCACCTCAACAACCCCTCTTCAGCCCTCTGACTAATACTTTTATTAACTCCACACCTTCTCCTGATTTCCACACTCCAAATTTTCTGCATAATATTTACACCACACATTCCCCTTAGACAGGACATCTTCACTGCCTCCAACCACTTCCTTGCTGCAGCATTTACAACCCAGCTTCACACCCATATAAAAGTGTTGGTACCACTATACTTTCATACATTCCCTTATTTGCCTTCATGGATAAAGTTTTTTGTCTCCACAGATACCTCAGTGCACCACTCGTCTTTTTTCCTTCATCAATTCTACGGTTAACCTCATCCTTCATAAATCCATCCGCTGGCAAGCCAACTCCAAAATATCTTTAAATATTCACTTCTTCCTTACTCCCTCTCTCCTATGTGATACCCAATCTTTCTTTATCTAAATCATTTGATACCCTCATCACCATACTCTTACCTATGTTCACTTTCAACTTTCTACCCTTACACACCCTCCTATACTTGTCCACTAACCTTTGTAACTATATAGTATATATACAGTGGTATCTCGAGTTTCGAACAGCTCCCAACTCGACCAATTATGTAAGTGTATTTTTGTAAGTGTATTTTTGGGTGTCTGAAACGGACTAATCTAATTTACATTATTCCTTATGGGAACAAATTCGTTTGGTATCGGCACTCGAACAGCCTTTTGGAACGAAATAAGTTCATAACTCCAGGTACCACTGCATTATACATACATACATATATATATATATATATATATATATATATATATTTATATATATATATATATATATATATATATATATATATACGTATATATATATATATATTTTTGGGTGTCTGAAACGGACTAATCTAATTTACATTATTCCTTATGGGAACAAATTCGTTTGGTATTGGCACTCGAACAGCCTTTTGGAACGAAATAAGTTCATAACTCGAGGTACCACTGCATTATATATATATATATATATATATATATATATATATATATATATATATATATATATATATATATATATATATATATATATATATATATATATATATATATATATAAATAGTATATATGTTCTCTCCTCACTTAACGACAGAGTTCCGTTCCTAAGACTACGTCGTTAAATGAATTCGTTGCTAAGTGGGGAGCATACTATAATGATACTGAGTTTGTGTCAACCATCTTTGATATTGTATTAATGTCATCTCTGCACCATTTATAACATTTCTGGTATATTTTTAAACGTTTATACAATAGTGTACTGTATATTGAAATAAACAGAATGGAGGAAATCAGCTCTAATATATATTATTTAGGCATGAATACTGGTCAGAGAGCCCGTCGTAAGTCCGAGGTGTTGGTAAACGAGTACTGTATGTTGCTAAGTGAGGAGAGGATGTATATACAGTGGAACCACGGCTTACAAGTTCAATCCGTTCCATGACCTTGCTCATATGCTTAGTCAATTTTCCTCATTCAAATTAACTGAAATGTGATTAATTCATTCCAGCAGAATTCCTGCTCTCACAAGGCAGGAATATGACACTAATATCAACTCTATGGCTTATTTATCAATCACAATTCTTCTAATATAATATAAACAATATAAATAACAGAGTCCTGATACATACATACGCTAGAATGAGTAAAATACAGTGGAACCTCTACTTATGAGTTTAATTCATTCCATGACCTTGCTCGCATCTGGATTTGCTTGTCTGAAGAGTCAATTTTCCTCATTTAATCCTTTCAGGGTTCATGTTGTAGTTCTACAGCATTGAGTTGTGAGTCCAAACTGTAGAACTATGCCAAAATTCTAGTGGCCTCAAATTTAGCTCGAGAAGGCTGGTAGACCTACAGCTAAGAGAATGGGTCTGTGTGGTCAGTGGGCGCACTATACAAAAAATCTGGACGCCTGCATGGCATTGTGGGAATGCCACCAAAGTAGCTTTGTTCACCATGCCTGGCGACAAGGAAGCTCTCACTCCCCAGGCGAATTCTGACTCTCCTCTTCCCAACTTATAGCTCTAATTCTGATGGAAGTGGATCTGAAGAGGAATTCTATGGTTATGAACCATATGGTACATTGTACCATATGGTACATTGTACCATATGGTACATTGTACCATATGGTACATTGTACCATATGGTACATTGCACCATATGGTACAGGGTGCAGGGACACTAACAGAATTAAGTCTGACTGACTTTTTTGGGGGTTATGATTTTTTTTTGGGTATGATAATCTATGTAACTTTATTTGTGTATACCCAAATAAACTTACTTATGACACTACATGAGCTTGAGTATGTTTATTCACGTGTACACAATTTTTTTTTTTTTTTATTATCACACTGGCCGATTCCCACCAAGGCAGGGTGGCCCGAAAAAGACAAATTTTCACCATCATTCACTCCATCACTGTCTTGCCAGAAGGGTGCTTTACACCACAGTTTTTAAACTGCAACATTAACACCCCTCCTTCAGAGTGCAGGCACTGTACTTCCCATCTCCAGGACTCAAGTCCGGCCTGCCGGTTTCCCTGAACCCCTTCATAAATGTTACTTTGCTCACACTCCAACAGCACGTCAAGTATTAAAAACCATTTGTCTCCATTCACTCCTATCAAACACGCTCACGCATGCCTGCTGGAAGTCCAAGCCCCTCGCACACAAAACCTCCTTTACCCCCTCCCTCCAACCTTTCCTAGGCCGACCCCTACCCCGCCTTCCTTCCACTACAGACTGATTCACTCTTGAAGTCACTCTGTTTCGCTCCATTCTCTCTACATGTCCAAACCACCTCAACAACCCTTCCTCAGCCCTCTGGACAACAGTTTTGGTAATCCCGCACCTCCTCCTAACTTCCAAACTACGATTTCTCTGCATTATATTCACACCACACATTGCCCTCAGACATGACATCTCCACTGCCTCCAGCCTTCTCCTCGCTGCAACATTCATCATCCATGCTTCACACCCATATAAGAGCGTTGGTAAAACAATACTCTCATACATTCCCCTCTTTGCCTCCAAGGACAAAGTTCTTTGTCTCCACAGACTCCTAAGTGCACCACTCACCCTTTTCCCCTCATCAATTCTATGATTCACCTCATCTTTCATAGACCCATCCGCAGACACGTCCACTCCCAAATATCTGAATACATTCACCTCCTCCATACTCTCTCCCTCCAATCTGATATCCAATCTTTCATCACCTAATCTTTTTGTTATCCTCATAACCTTACTCTTTCCTGTATTCACTTTTAATTTTCTTCTTTTGCACACCCTACCAAATTCATCCACCAATCTCTGCAACTTCTCTTCAGAATCTCCCAAGAGCACAGTGTCATCAGCAAAGAGCAACTGTGACAACTCCCACTTTATGTGTGATTCTTTATCTTCTAACTCCACGCCTCTTGCCAAGACCCTCTCATTTACTTCTCTTACAACCCCATCTATAAATATATTAAACAAACACGGTGACATCACACATCCTTGTCTAAGGCCTACTTTTACTCGGAAATAATTTCCCTCTTTCCTACATACTCTAACTTGAGCCTCACTATCCTCTTAAAAACTCTTCACTGCTTTCGGTAACCTACCTCCTACACCATACACCTGCAACATCTGCCACATTGCCCCCCTATCCACCCTGTCATACGCCTTTTCCAAATCCATAAATGCCACAAAGACCTCTTTAGCCTTATCTAAATACTGTTCACTTATATGTTTCACTGTAAACACCTGGTCCACACACCCCCTACCTTTCCTAAAGCCTCCTTGTTCATCTGCTATCCTATTCTCCGTCTTACTTTTAATTCTTTCAATAATAACTCTACCATACACTTTACCAGGTATATTCAACAGACTTATCCCCCTATAATTTTTGCACTCTCTTTTGTCCCCTTTGCGTTTATACAAAGGAACTATGCATGCTCTCTGCCAATCCCTAGGTACCTTACCCTCTTTCATACATTTATTAAATAATTGCACCAACCACTCCAAAACTATATCCCCACCTGCTTTTAACATTTCTATCTTTATCCCATCAATCCCGGCTGCCTTACCCCCTTTCATTTTACCTACTGCCTCACGAACTTTCCCCACACTCACAACTGGCTCTTCCTCACTCCTACAAGATGTTATTCCTCCTTGCCCTATACACGAAATCACAGCTTCCCTATCTTCATCAACATTTAACAATTTCTCAAAATATTCCTTCCATCTTCCCAATACCTCTAACTCTCCATTAAATAACTCTCCTCTCCTATTTTTAACTGACAAATTCAATTGTTCTCTAGGCTTCCTTAACTTGTTAATCTCACTCCAAAACTTTTTCTTATTTTCAACAAAATTTGTTGATAACATCTCACCCACTCTCTCATTTGCTCTCTTTTTACATTGCTTCACCATTCTCTTAACATCTCTCTTTTTCTCCATATACTCTTCCCTCCTTGCATCACTTCTACTTTGTAAAAACTTCTCATATGCTAACTTTTTCTCCCTTACTACTCTCTTTACATCATCATTCCACCAATCGCTCCTCTTCCCTCCTGCACCCACTTTCCTGTAACCACAAACTTCTGCTGAACACTAACACTATATTTTTAAACCTACCCCATACCTCTTCGACCCCATTTCCTATGTTCTCATTAGCCCATCTATCCTCCAATAGCTGTTTATATCTTACCCTAACTGCCTCCTCTTTTAGTTTATAAACCTTCACCTCTCTCTTCCCTGATGCTTCTATTCTCCTTGTATCCCATCTATCTTTTACTCTCAGTGTAGCTACAACTAGAAAGTGATCTGATATATCTGTGGCCCCTCTATAAACATGTACATCCTGAAGTCTACTCAACAGTCTTTTATCCACCAATACATAATCCAACAAACTACTGTCATTACGCCCTACATCATATCTTGTATACTTATTTATCCTCTTTTTCTTAAAATATGTATTACCTATAACTAAACCCCTTTCTATACAAAGTTCAATCAAAGGGCTCCCATTATCATTTACACCTGGCACCCCAAACTTACCTACCACACTCTCTCTAAAAGTCTCTCCTACTTTAGCATTCAGATCCCCTACCACAATTACTCTCTCACTTGGTTCAAAGGCTCCTATACATTCACTTAACATCTCCCAAAATCTCTCTCTCTCCTCTACATTCCTCTCTTCTCCAGTTACATATATTATCATATATAGCAGCACATGTATAAAATTCTGGGGTAACCCAAAAAAAGTCAGGGTGACTTTTTTCCATAGGGATCCCTGGTGCCCTGTACCATATGGTATCCTGTACCATATGGTACAATGTACCATAAGGTCAGTAGGAGGTGTTGGTGCCATGAGGCACCAAGCCACTGACTCAGCAGTTTCCAAGACAAAGCGCTTCTTCATCTTGCTCTAGCAACATGTCCAGTGGCTGTACATTTGTAAATATATAACTGAACATTAATAATACACAACATTTTTACATATTTTTTGTTGTAAACAATTATTGTAAACAAAATAATGATAATAGTATTATTATGGTTATTGTGCTGAATACAACAGTACCATATGGTACAATGGTACCATATGATACAATTGTACCATATGGTACAATGGTACCATAGTATCATATGGTATCATATGGTACTATATGGTACCATTGTATTCAGCACAATAAACACACTAATATTTTCATGATTATTTTGCTTACAATAAACATGTAAACAAGTTTTGTAAGCAATATAATGATAAAAAAATTTGTGCAGTTATTGTGTTGAATACAATGAGTGTACAATTATACATTATAATGATCTCACAGGCCACAAAAGTTTACTGGAAAAAAAATGTTAGAAAAAAAAAGAAAAAAGTAACAAAAACCTAATTATTATTATCATTATTATTATAAAAAAAGAAGCGCTAATCCACAAGGGCCATACAGTGCTGCAGGGCAGGGAAAGAAGCAAGAGTATCGGGTGGCAAAAGTGAGAGGGATGATTAGTAGGTTATGGAGGACAGCGGGGCAGTAGATAGTGCAGGGGTAGAGGGCAGCAAGAGATTGGAGTATAAAGGGCTGTGGGGAGTACTAAAGCCATCATCATCAGAGTTCGTGGAGTAAATCAGTTGTTGTCAGAAAGTCAATGAGAGAGTCCGGATTAAAGGAGGGTCCGTCAGCAAGAAGGGAAGATAAAGAGAGAGCAGCAGAGTGGAGACGACGTTGGAGGTAAATTCTGTGTGCTCGTTGATAGAGTGGGCAGTCTAACAGAATGTGGCTAACAGATACTGGAACCTGACAATTCTAACAGAGAGGAACAGGGCGCCTCTCCATGAGATACCCGTGAGTAAGATGAGTGTGACCAATGCGAAGACAGGAGAGAGTAGTCTCCCAACCTTTACGCTGATGACAAGAAGATGGCCAGTAACCTATACTCGGTTTAACCCTTAAACGGTCCAAACAGATCGACATTCAAATTCGTAGTGATACAAAAGTAGATCTACTTTTTTTTACATATTTTCAAATATAACAAAAAAAATGTAGATAAAAGTTTTTTTACACATTTTCAAATGTAAAACAAAAAAGAAGATCTACATTTTTTTTACATACTTTCAGATGTTGAAAAAACGTATATATACGTTTGGACCATTTAAGGGTTAATAGAATGAAGTTTGTTACTGAGCAGATAAGACCAACGTTGTTGCCAATGGGTGTGAAGGTGGGTAGCAATTACTACAGCAAAATAGTTCGTGAATGGAACACCTCTACATTCCACTGGAAGATCATGTACTGCTGACTGCACAGTAGTGTCTGCCTGTTCATTGCCCTGTATGTCAACATGACCAGGGACCCAACAAAAAACAATACCTTTATGCTTGGTAGAGATACAGCGTAACCAACGTTGGATACGGAGAACTAGGGGATGAGGTGTATCAAATTTTCGTATATTATTATTATTATTATTATTATAATCAAAAAGAAGCGCTAAACTGCAGGGCAGGAAGGAAGTGGGGGTATCAGGTGGCAAAAGGGAGAGGGATAATTAATAGGTTACGGAGAACAGCAGGGCAGTGGATAGTGCAGGGGTAGAGGGCAGAAAGAGATTGAGGTAGAAAGGGCTGAGTGCGAAAGGTATTGTCATCAGTTTGTGGAGTAAGTCAGTTGTTGTCAAGAAGTCAATGAGAGAGTCAGGATTAAAGGATTGTCCATCAGCAAGAAGGGAAGGTAAAGAGAGAGAAGTAGAGCGGAGACGATGTTGGAGGTAAATTCTGTGTGCTCGGTGATAGAGAGGGCAGTCTAACAGAATGTGGCTAACCGATACTGGAACCTGACACGTCTCACAGAGAAGAACAGGGTGCCTCTCCACGAGATACCCATGAGTAAGACGAGTGTGGCCAATGCGAAGATGGGAGAGAGTAGTCTCCCAACCTCGACATTGATGACAAGAAGACGGCCAGTAACCTATACTCGGTTTAATAGAATGAAGTTTGTTACCGAGTAGATTAGACCAACGTTGTTGCCAACGGGTGTGAAGGTGGGTAGCTATTACAGCAAAATAGTCCATAAATGGAACACTTCTATATGAAACTGGTAGGTCATGTACTGCTGACTGTGCAGCAGTGTCTGCCTGTTCATTGCCCTGTACGACAACATGACCAGGGACCCAACAAAAAACAATATCTTTATGCTTGGTAGAGATACGGTCTAGCCAAAGTTGGATATGGAGGACTAGTGGGTGAGGTGTATCAAATTTTCGTACAGCCTGTAGAGCACTAAGGGAGTCTGAGACAACCACAAATGATGACACAGGCATAGATGCAATACGGATAAGTGCTGCATACAATTCAGCTGTAAAAATGCTAGCCGAGAATAGTAAATGTCCTCGCATGACACTGGAAACACTGCTGCAAATCCAACGCCATCAGAAGACTTAGAGCCATCTGTGTACACTGCGATGGCATAAGAATGAGAGCGGAAGTGGTCAAGAAAAAGAGAGCAGGAAGCTACTGTAGGCAGTTGGGTTTTCGCACAAGGGAGTGAGAAAGAACAGACTCGAACAGCTGGAACTTCCCAAGGGGGCAGGGAAAAGTGAGATACTACATGAACATAGAAAGGTGGTAACTGAAGGGAAGACAAGAGCGAATGTAGTCGAGGAGAAAATGGATGGAGCAAACAGGGGCAACAGACAAATAATGTCTACTAACATCGGTGACCATTCTATAAATGGAAGGATTGCGAAGATCATGAGAGCAAACATAGTAGCAAAGGCAATGGGCATCACGGAATCGGACAAGGATGGAATATTTGCTTCTGCAAAGAGGCTCTCAACAGGTGAAGAGCGAAAAGCACCAAGGCACAAACGTAATCCCTGGTGATGAATGGGATTATGGCTTGAGAGAGTAGTAGGAGAGGCCACTGAATAGATCTGATCACCATAATTGATAAAATGAGGGCTGAATGTAGGCGAAGGAGAGTTCGACGATCAGCTCCCCATGAAAGATGAGCAAGGGTTTTAAGAAGGTTCAGCCGGTTGTGACAAGTTGCCTTCAGAGAGGTAATGTGAGGTTTCCAGGATAACCTATGGTCAAAGAGAAGGCCTAGAAACCTGACTGTATCACGTTCAGGGATACGTGAGCCATAGAGGTACAAAGGATGATTGGAGATGACAGAGCGTCTAGTGAAAGTAATTTGGCGAGTTTTGGTACTGGAAAATTTAAACTCATGCACAGTGGCCCAATTGGAAACACGGTCGACTGCATGCTGGAGAGAAACTGTAATGAGGTGACAGTCAGTGCCTGCACAAGCTATAGCGAAGTCATCAACAGAGTGATGACCAAATATTCGATGGAAGACTAGAGGAAAAATCATTTATAGCAAGGAGAAAAAGTGTTGTGCTCAGAACACATCCCTGGGGGGCACCCTCAGCTTGGACAAAGTCCGAGGAGAGCACATTATTAACCCGAACATGGATATGTCTGTCAGTTAAAAAGTTTTTATGGAAGGATGGTAGATTGCCTCGGAGGCCTAAGGAGTGGGCTTGGGCCAAAATATTATACCTCCAAGTTGTGTCATATGCCTTCTCAAGGTCAAAAAATATGGCAATAACTGAGTGGTTATTTGCAAAGGCATTATGAACATACGTATCCAAGCATAGTAAGGGGTCTATGGTAGAACGGCCCTTACGAAAGCCATATTGACTAGTGGAGAGACTGTTGTGTGTCTCTAAATACCACATTAAACGTCGATTTACCAGACGTTCCATCACTTTGCAAACTGCACTGGTAAGAGCAATGGGATGATAGTGGGAGGCATCATGTCCTGTAGTACCTGGTTTGCGGAAAGGGAGAACAATGGCAGATTTCCACAGCTGGGGGAGAACCCCTTGTGACCAAAAAAGATTGAAGAGGTGTAAGAGGATTACAAGGGCTGATTGATGTAAATGTTGTAACATCCGAATATGAATGTCGTCAGGCCCATCTGCCAATGATCGGCAAGCTGAGTGTGTCACCTCCTCCAGTTCCTGAAGTGTAAAAGGCACATATACAATTCTTCAATGAGAGAAGAAAAGTCCAAGGGTGCTAACTCTCTGGCAGACTTTGCGGAAAGAAACGAGGGGCATAGATGGAGCCCCCGAGAAATACGGACCAGATGATTGCCAATTTCAATGGCAACGTCAAGAGGGTTTGCTATATCAACACTGGCAACCTGCAGAACAGGAGCCGCGTCAGGAGAGTATTTACCACTCAGTTTCCGTATGTTTTTCCAGACTGCACTCATAGAGGAAGCCGAGGTGATGGTGGAAACAATCTCGCCAGCAAGTGCGTTTAGCGTCACAAATGACACGGAGAGTGACCACTCGCTTCTGCTTAAACTCAAGTAGTCTCTCTGTGGTTCTATTGTACCGGTATCTGCCCCACGCAGCGCGTTTCAACATACTGCCCGAGCACAAGTAGGAGACCACCATGGCACGCACTTCTGAGAATGCCTGCCTGAGGTTTGGGGCATAGAATGAGAAGCTGCGGTTAAAACTGATGTTGAGAACCAGTGTGCCTGTGGGAAGAATCCCACAGGCCAAAAAGAGGAAGGGAATAAGGGAGGGACAGGGAGGAGGAGGAGGAGGAGGACAGGGAAAAGGGAGGATGGGGAGGATGGGATAGGGAAAGGGGGAAGGGGGGGAATGGGGGGTAATTAGGTTCGGTCTGAGGAAGGAGACCAACAGGTCTAACTCGTCAGACCAAGAGCCTCTTCACCACACCAAGGAGCTCCCCCCTTGAAGAAGTAGGAAGCATATGAAAATGGCCCAAGATACAAGGATTGAAGCAGCAGTGTATAAATGGTATGATAAGCAGCACACTGTTGGTGTTAACATTCATTCTGTTGAGCATGGCTCTTCTGCTACTGTACTGTACTTTTAACTCTTTTCCTTTTCAGGTACAGGTGTACTGTACAGTAATGCAGTGTAATACTATACTCCAGTTTATTCTTAGTATGTCCAATAGTCCATCAACAAAGTGGATTAAGTCTTTTTTATTGGGCATTTGTCTGTGTCCAGTGTTGACTGATTAAATGGATTACACCCACTTAATCAAAACTTTCAATATTATGAATTTTTCACTAAAATGAACACCCCTTCCTACCCTATTAGTCTATTTCATAGACGTTTCGCTGCACACTTATAAAGTTGATGGTTGTTGTCCTGGTGTTGATGTGAATGCAGAGTTGTCAGTAGGTGATGTCTGTAGTGGAGTGCTCAAGTATTGTGTAATGTGCCTCTGATCTATATTTACCCTGCAGTACAAATGTGTTTCAGTAAACTCTCCTTTTAACAGACTTCAAAAGTAAAGAACCAAATTAACTGGGTCACGCAATTTGAAAGCAATGGACACAGTCCATTGGTAACAGAATTGTTCATTATGATCTCTTCTCTATACCCCACAACTGCCATTACCAGCCACCTGCCCATTCCTATTAGTTCATTATATGAAGGGTTTAGTGGAACAGAATTCTTCCTCTGTAAGCCATGCATGTCATAAGAGGCAACTAAAATGCCAGGAGCAAGGGGCTAGTAACCCCTTCTCCTGCATATATTACTAAATGCAAGAGGAGAAACTTTCGTTTTTTCTTTTGGGCCACCCCGCCTCGGTGGGATATGGCTGGTGCGTTGAAAGATGATGAAGGGTTTATTTGTTAATCCTGAACAGTCCAGTTTTTGCAAGAAATTGGTTCTTGCCTCAACTCATCTGAGGTTGCATACTCTCTGTAGTAAGTTTTTAGTCTTAGTATTGTTTTAAACAAATAATATAATTTTTAACTTGTTAAAAATAGTTGCTTTCTGCTACTGGTACAACAGTAATATTTACTGGTCATGATGATAGTGAATGATCACTGAAATGGTTAACTTTTAAATAAACTTACCTTAGAAGAATCCAAAATCTTTCATGTCACCCTATATATTATGTGGAGCTTCATACATTCTGTACACACACACACACACTCACTCACTCTTTTTTTCAAATGCCATTACAAGATTTGAACTTGTGATCTAGCAATCCTAGAATTAACACTGCAGAGCTTTGACCCAGTACACCACATGGTCATGAAAAGTTTCACCAGCCAGAATCCTGAAAAAGTTTGTAAGCAGCCATTACCTGGGACCCTCCATTATAATGCATCTCAGGAACTAAAACAAGCTCTGTTTGCCGATGAGTAGTAGTGGCAATAATCGAGACATTTATGGAGCACTCAATGCTCATAAAAATGTTTATGCAACTCACATTAAAAACAAGGATAAAATTAACAAATAATAAAACTAACAAGCATACACACTCAACATAAATACTATCATACCAAGGTAAAATAACCAACATCAATTAAAAACCCAATTAAATTTTTAATGCCAAAAGACTTTCCTAAAAGTTCCCCCGAGGTCCCTACGGGCACCTTAGTAATTATAAAAACCACAATGAAAGTGGTAAGGCCTAAGCTGTAGGCAAACTGTTAAAATATGCTCCACAATCAGTTGCATGCTATATTTGCAGATGACAAGTTTTGTTAAGTCTAATTCAAATGCTATTGTCCTCGACAACATTTTCAATGACAAATAAGTATGTAATGATATTTTCTTGGATGACAACCAACAGACTCCCTCTTACACTGATAAGACTTTGTACATGATATTAAGTAAAAGAGCTAAAAAAATGTACAAGCAAATGTAAGAGAAGATATGTAAAATTTTTATTACAAGACTATATGTGGGAAAATTCTTAGGTCTGTAGCTGAACAGCAATTTAAGAATCAACACTCATATTCAGCACATGTTCAAGGTCTCTGAAACAGTGGGTATCTTAAGGTACATTACTATGTTCTTCAAACAACGTAAGTTACCATACTCTGAACTACTCTCTAATCTATCCTTTACCTCACCTATGGTATTCGTACTTTAGGATCTACTGCAACAACTCAGCTAAAGTCAATAGAAATTCAATAAAAGCTGCTGTTCAAATGATCACTCAAATAAGTGCTAGACAACACATGCCCCTACTCTTTAAAAGTTTAAGCTTAATCAACATACAAAACATTCACTCTTACTGTGCAGACTACATGTGCAAGACAATGAACAGAAATATATACTCAGCTCTGAAACTCTTTCTAGAGAGTTGACACAGAATTTTTAGGCAGTATACAAGAAACAAATACCTCTGAAATGTATCCATTATTTGACTCATCCGAGTAAAAAAAACTATGCACATAAAAGGCCTCGAAGTCTGTAGCTCTCTACTTGAAGATTCCAAAGGTTCTTTCTCTGCCAACTACATACATCAATGTACCTCCTTGCCCTAACATGATCCATGATAGAAATATATGTCAAACACATCTTTGAAACCTGTCTATTGATTATTTGACTGGTATTTCATCTCCACATCTGTTGTAATGCTCTGACGTTATTACTTAGAATAACTTACCTGGAGTTTACCTGGAGAGAGTTCCGAGGGTCAACGCCCCCGCGGCCCGGTCTGTGACCAGGCATCCTGGTGGATCAGAGCCTAATCAACCAGGCTGTTGCTGCTGGCTGCACGCAAACCAACGTACGAGCCACAGCCCGGCTGATCCGGAACTGACTTTAGGTGCTTGTCCAGTGCCAGCTTGAAGACTGCCAGGGGTCTGTTGGTAATCCCCCTTATGTGTGCTGGGAGGCAGTTGAACAGTCTCGGGCCCCTGACACTTATTGTATGGTCTCTTAACGTGCTAGTGACACCCCTGCTTTTCATTGGGGGGATGGTGCATCGTCTGCCAAGTCTTTTGCTTTCGTAGTGAGTGATTTTCGTGTGCAAGTTCGGTACTAGTCCCTCTAGGATTTTCCAGGTGTATATAATCATGTATCTCTCCCTCCTGCGTTCCAGGGAATACAGGTTTAGGAACCTCAAGCGCTCCCAATAATTGAGGTGTTTTTATCTCCGTTATGCGCGCCGTGAAAGTTCTCTGTACATTTTCTAGGTCGGCAATTTCACCTGCCTTGAAAGGTGCTGTTAGTGTGCAGCAATATTCCAGCCTACATAGAACAAGTGACCTGAAGAGTGTCATCATGGGCTTGGCCTCCCTAGTTTTGAAGGTTCTCATTATCCATCCTGTCATTTTTCTAGCAGATGCGATTGATACAATGTTATGGTCCTTGAAGGTGAGATAATCCGACATGATCACTCCCAGGTCTTTGACGTTGGTGTTTCGCTCTATTTTGTGGCCAGAATTTGTTTTGTACTCTGATGAAGATTTAATTTCCTCATGTTTACCATATCTGAGTAATTGAAATTTCTCATCGTTGAACTTCATATTGTTTTCTGCAGCCCACTGAAAGATTTGGTTGATGTCCGCCTGGAGCTTTGCAGTGTCTGCAATGGAAGACACTGTCATGCAGATTCGGGTGTCATCTGCAAAGGAAGACACGGTGCTGTGGCTGACATCCTTGTCTATGTCGGATATAAGGATGAGGAACAAGATGGGAGCGAGTACTGTGCCTTGTGGAACAGAGCTTTTCACCGTAGCTGCCTCGGACTTTACTCTGTTGACGACTACTCTCTGTGTTCTGTTAGTGAGGAAATTATAGATCCATCGACCGACTTTTCCTGTTATTCCTTTAGCACGCATTTTGTGCGCTATTACGCCATGGTCACACTTGTCGAAGGCTTTTGCAAAGTCTGTATATATTACATCTGCATTCTTTTTGTCTTCTAGTGCATTTAGGACCTTGTCGTAGTGATCCAATAGTTGAGACAGACAGGAGCGACCTGTTCTAAACCCATGTTGCCCTGGGTTGTGTAACTGATGGGTTTCTAGATGGGTGGTGATCTTGCTTCTTAGGACCCTTTCAAAGATTTTTATGATATGGGATGTTAGTGCTATTGGTTTGTAGTTCTTTGCTGTTGCTTTACTGCCCCCTTTGTGGAGTGGGGCTATGTCTGTTGTTTTTAGTAACTGTGGGACGACCCCCGTGTCCATGCTCCCTCTCCATAGGATGGAAAAGGCTCGTGATAGGGTCTTCTTGCAGTTCTTGATGAACACAGAGTTCCATGAGTCTGGCCCTGGGGCAGAGTGCATGGGCATGTCATTTATCGCCTGTTCGAAGTCATTTGGCGTCAGGATAACATCGGATAGGCTTGTGTTAATCAAATTTTGTGGCTCTCTCATAAAAAATTCATTTTGATCTTCGACTCTCAGTCTGGTTAGCGGCTCGCTAAAAACTGAGTCATATTGGGACTTGAGTAGCTCACTCATTTCCTTGCTGTCATCTGTGTAGGACCCATCTTGTTTAAGTAGGGGCCCAATACTGGACGTTGTTCTCGATTTTGATTTGGCATAGGAGAAGAAATACTTTGGGTTTCTTTCGATTTCATTTATGGTTTTTAGTTCTTCCCGCGATTCCTGACTCCTAAAGGATTCTTTTAGCTTAAGTTCGATGCTTGCTATTTCTCTGACCAGTGTCTCCCTACGCATTTCAGATATATTGACCTCTTTTAGCCGCTCTGTTATTCTTTTCCGTCGCCTGTAAAGGGAGCGCCTGTCTCTTTCTGTTTTACATCTACTCCTCCTTTTTCTTAGAGGAATAAGCCTTGTGCATACATCGAGTGCCACCGAGTTAATCTGTTCTAGGCATAAGTTGGGGTCTGTGTTGCTTAGTATATCTTCCCAGCTTATATCGGTTAGGACTTGGTTTACTTGGTCCCACTTTATGTTTTTGTTATTGAAGTTGAATTTGGTGAATGCTCCCTCGTGACTAATCTCATTATGTCGGTCTGGGGCTCCGCGCATACATGACTGAACCTCAATTATGTTTTGATCTGAGTATATTGTTTTTGATATGGTGACATTTCTTATCAGATCATCATTGTTAGTGAAGATGAGGTCTAGTGTATTCTCCAGTCTAGCAGGCTCTATTATTTGCTGGTTTAAATTGAATTTTGTGCAGAGATTTAAAAGCTTGCGTGAGTGTGAGTTTTCATCAGAGCTGCCTCCTGGTGTTATTACTGCAACAATATTATTTGCTATATTCCTCCATTTTAGGTGCCTTAAGTTGAAATCCCCCAGGAGCAAGATGTTGGGTGCAGGAGCTGGAAGGTTTTCCAGACAGTGGTCAATTTTTAACAGCTGTTCCTGGAATTGCTGGGATGTTGCATCCGGAGGCTTGTAGACTACCACAATGACTAGGTTTTGGTTCTCGACCTTTACTGCTAAAACTTCCACTACATCATTTGAGGCATTTAGCAGTTCTGTGCAAACAAGTGACTCTGCAATGTACAGGCCAACCCCCCCCTTTTGCCTGTTCACTCTGTCACATCTGTATAGGTTGTAACCTGGGATCCATATTTCGTTGTCCAAGTGATCCTTTATGTGGGTCTCAGTGAAAGCCGCGAACATTGCCTTTGCCTCTGCAAGCAGTCCACGGATGAAGGGTATTTTGTTGTTTGTTGCTGGCTTTAGACCCTGTATATTTGCAAAGAAGAATGTTATCGGACTGGTGGTATTGTTGGTACTGGGGGGGGATTTTTTTTCCGGCATTAGTATCTGTATCTGTTGGTTTGGAGTGGAGGCCATCGACTGTGGTTCCACTCCAGGAATGACTGGATTTGGTGTACGATTTCTGCCATTTCCTGCCAGTTTTTTTTTCCTTCCTGGCACTAAAAAACCTCTCCCTCTTGAGCGGCTGTGGCTACCCAGGTTTTCCCATGGCCTGGATGTTTTGTATCTTTTTGTCCCCTTTAGATGGTATGCCTGGCAATTTAAGTTATAGCACAGTCTTTCCTGTACTGAAGAGGTACACAGTTCAGGGTGAAAAAGCTTACAGGAAGGGAGTTTGCATTTTCCTGTTGTCATATGGGCATGGCATTTTCTAGGGTGGTCATAGTTGCATGTCCCATCTGTTTTTCCAGATTTCCCATGCCAGCAGATACCGAGTGCATAGTATGTGCACAGGCTTGGTTTCCGTTTGCCTTGGGTTTCTGTGACTGTATTCCCTGTTGGTGCATGTTTCCCTGTCTTACTTCTATCCTCCCTAGCACCAACAATGGAGCCCCCACCAGTTGTTTTTGGTAATATATCCTCACTATTGCTAGTGGAGTCCTCTTGTTTGCTATTTCCTGCGGTATTTCTAGTTTGCAATATTGGTTTTATCTTATCTTTGACTACACTTGTTTCCCTACTATGGCTCCTGTCCCCTATGAGGTCATTTATATGTATTCCTTCCTGCGTATAATTCCCGACTACCTGGACAAAATCTCCAGCTTCACCATTACTGTCTCCCAGGACAGCATCTCCAGCTTCCCCATTACTGTCTCCCAGGACAGCATCTCCAGCTTCACCATTACTGTCTCCCAGGACAGCACCTCCAGCTTCACCATTACTGTCTCCCAGGACAGCACCTCCAGCTTCACCATTACTGTCTCCCAGGACAGCACTATCAGCCCCCCATTTACTGACTACCAGGACATCATCTCCAGCCTTACAGTTTCTGACTACATGGCCAGTATCAAGGGCAGTACCATTCAGCCCAGACTTTTTATGTTCCCATCTGTTGTAGAAAGCTTCCAGGTTTTCTATGAAAGCAGCTTTGATGTTGACCTCTTTTAATACCCTTGTGATTTTAGTCCACATTTTATCTCATTTGGGCATACCCAAAAACACTTCCCTGTTTTAATACTGCTTGTAGCTAGTTCTTGGATATCTGCACAAGGGGCGTGACACCAATTTCCACAAAAATGACAATTTATGCATGTGGAAGCCCGTTTGTTTGACTGACCACAGACTACACACAGCTTCATAATGATTTGAATGGTTGATTTACTGCAATTCTACTACAACCTCTTGAATATTCTATTAATAACCTGCTAGGTAGTGCACAACGAAACCGTTTGAAACCAGTCCAGGGTTCGGACCAGTCAAGGGTTCGGACCAGTCTATCTGATCTGATCAGTGGGTCACTTATTTAAACCATACTGGTCGGTGATTTGAGCTAACACATGAAGGATCTACTGGAAATTATCTACCCGAGTAATATGTGATTTGATTGATACAAAAGTATAACTTGCGTGTTGAAGAGCCGGTGACTGCTGGCAACTCCTACAGTGACGAACAGTCGACCTCCACCCTTGTTTATCAATCGGTGTATCTAGCTTTTCTATTTTTTCCGTCTCCACCACAATAAATGCTATATTATCACTATAGTTGACTGGTGAAAATTTTGGAGGAAGGACGCTTTTTCTGGAGTAATAATTGCTTCTCGTTGTGTATATTGCGACCGCTGGTAGCTACAGGTTATATGAAATTCACAGTATATGTCTGGTATTTCAAGAAAAAAGAAACTAATGAAAGTCACTCCACTCCACTAAGTACCATTATAATACTGGTTAGTTGCTACTACAACACTGTATTCTGCTATTCACTGGTATCACTAGACTATATGCGAGTACACTAGCAGGCCAGGAAGATTATTAAAAACAGCTGACCTGTGGTAAGTTTCTGGCGACTTCTGGCACCTGCCTCTATAGGCTTATCACTTCATTTACAAATTCACCTGTTTTCAAATGACACTTTAGCCTTTATCATCAATATACTAGGGAGCCACTGTAGTATACACTATACACTATGTATACTCAATGTTTTCAGGGAGACTTTCTTTCCTCTGACACAAAGTTCAATTATTATTATTTTTTCACACGGGACACAGGCCTATGATTCCCCTCTGGCAGTAAACTCTGCTAGGTAGTGCACACTAATTCTCCTTTTTTGACTCAGTATATAATGTTTTCCGCCCAAGATTGGTTCCAGGCGCTAGAGGGATGTATCGTATAGGATTGATGACACAAATTAAAGTTCTAGCACGTAAGAGCCACCGTGAAAACACCAGAAAACCCGAAGCACAACGAGGCACGCTGACACTGTCACGCTACACGTAAGGTCGTTGCACTTAATATGCTTAATTATACATAACTTCATGAAATTTTCAAGAATATTTATATAATGCACCTACTGTATAACTAGTTTAAAATAAGTTTAATAATAATAATATTAATAATAATATCTTTATTTCTACAAGTACATGTACAAGGTATACAGGCCTATTTGATACCAACGACATACTACTAGTATGTACATATAAAAAGCCGCTTGTTATGCAGAGCATATTGGGCAAATTAGGTCAATTTTGTCTCAGGATGTGACCCACACCAGTCGGCTAATACCCAGGTACCCATTTTATACTGATGGGTGAACATGGACGTTAGGTGTCTTATGGAAACACGTCATAATGTTTTCCAGCTGTATCAGGGATTTGAACTCCAGACCTCAGTGTGAAAGCCGATGCGCTAGTGATCGAGCTCACTAAAATGCCTCACATAACTGGGTTTTCCACGTAATATATAATAAGCAATAAACCCCAACCACACCAGCAGGCAGTGACTAATTCTGGCCTTGTAAGTCACTTATTAATGTCCTGGGTATTCGTAACAAACAAATGTAATAATTGTGAGTGCCAGAGTTTGACCCTGCATTCTAGCAATAATAGAATTACTCACATAATGTCTTAGCTCACTGCACCACAGAAAGTTATATAAGGTTTCATCAACCAGAATCCTGGCAAGGTCTGTGAATGGCCACTAACTGGGCCTCTATCACACATTTTCCCATAAAAATGTAACAGGAGGCCCTACTTAATGGCTGGTCACAGGATAATTTTCCTAATCAATTCTTATAATGTGGTAATTATTTCTTCCTTTTTCCTCCTATCATTTAGACAATGTCTAATGCCATTAGCCTGACTTCTTAACAAGTATCTTTCAATGTTTCAATATTTGTGCTACAGAGGGAACCACACACCAGTTCAATCAAATTACTAGCTACTCTCATTCTCCTAAATTAAATTCTCAGCCTTTCATACACAGCTACCTACTGGGTAGCAACCCTTTGAATAATACAATATAAAGATAATGAACAAACTCTGAAGCTTGCATCAGAAGGATCTTTAATCTTATCAACACTGAAACAATTCATTCAACAAGAAACTCCTCTTTACTGTAGGTTAAGTAAATCTTTGATGGCAAGACTAATACATAGAAATAATATTTATACAATTTTTGAATCATATTTCTAGTAGTGAATCCTCAATCTTTTCACAGCTTCAGTCATCTTAACTTTAAAGAAATATAATAGCCTTTTTAGGGGTATCCTGATAAATTGCTAGATGAAAGAACAGCCTATCCTTACTCAGTGAGTGAGGAGCTATTTTTTATTTGTGTCACATTTTAATGGCAACACACTGCTGCCAATAGTATCCCTTGTTTATGGACCTATCTTAATTATTTTAGTGTGCCTCCTCTCTGACTGCATAAATTTCCTCCATCAGTATTCTTTCTCTTCAGCTTTTCCCCCAAATCTTCTGAATGTTTCCTCAACCTTCACTACCTACTTCTCAATTATCCTGTTCCTCGTTCCTTATCTTTTTTTTTTCAGACCTAAAAAAATGGTGTATAATAACTTATCTGTACCTACAGTAGCAGAGCTAATTTCATAACATTCCATTTTTATATTAATTATCTTAAACAGTTTTAAGTTTCTGGTGGTAATAGAACCACCTCATCTTTTAGCTCATGCTCCTGTTCAACCTCAGCCTGAAAAATAAGTTTCTAATATCCTCCTAGCACATCGTCTTTCGTAGTTTATAACTATGGTCTCTTGTTCTCCCTGTGATGATGTTTGTAAACCTTCCTTATTAATTCTTTCATCGTCATTCATAATCTTGTGTTTCATCATGTCTCCTTGTTTAATCCCATTAGTCAGATAGGGCATGTCTACTGCCTTCAGCCTTTCTTCAGAACTCATAAAAATTTTGATCTTTGTAAGTCATTTTATAACTTTTTTCCAATTTTGTCTACCACATGAACAAAAAGCATTTTTAGCATTTCCCTATCCATATATCTTAAATTTTTTTTAAGGATGTTAAATGTTGCATATTAGTTTCTAATGATTTCATTAGTATTAATAAAACATGAGTTAAACATTATGTCAGTTGCATGAACCACGTATTCTTTTATGTTGCATCTTCATCTCTTATGCATTAATAAACTGTCCACTGAGGACAGTGTATAGACAAGTGAATCTGAATTTGATGGCTGAGGTATTCTTAAAAGTACACTGATCATTAACATGATAAAAATTTAAGGTGTCAAAGAGACACGGTGGGAAAGAAAAAGAAAGGGACGAGGGAGAAAAAGGGAAGGGGAGGTGGAAGAAGGGAGAAGAGGGGGAAGGGGGGTGGAAAAGAGGAGGCAAAAAAAGATTGGGGGAGGAAGGGGAAAAAGAGGAAGAGGGGGGGATATACTGTAGATGTTTTCACCAATCTGGATGAACAAACATCTTGTTCTCTAATGTCCTCTACATTAATCATTATGCATAATTAAGAATAATCTATGTTAAATGTAATATCAAACATAAGTAAAAGGAAATACAATAAAGAACTTTGTCTTGAGGGATCCATAACTTTGCATATATAATAAATGACGTGCTCAAATTTAAAAAATTTTGGTACAAAGTCCTTTTTATATTACCTTCAATTCTAACTTTCACTTAGATTTTATGAATACTAGTTCTATTTCTACACACCATGCCAGACTCTACAATTTTTTTTATGCATATCTGAATGCAAACTAACAAATTCATCAATAGACTAGTGAGCATGTTTAACAAGCTTAATTAATGAGCTTGCGCTAACAGCCTGATTTTAAATTGGTCAAGCACAAAGCATAGTACCCTCACAGTCATAAACTAATTAATATAAAAAAAAACATGCAGATACTCATAATAATACCATGATGCAATAAACTATTACTAATTTGAATCCTTTTAACCTAATAAATAAAAATATTTAGTTCCATCAGCAAAATAACAGATTTTCCAGCACTAAGATTATCAATGTTACAATTGTTCATTGTTCTTGATGGCAGGAAAGGAGCATGTTATCAGCATTCAGCATCTCATGTGAACAAAGTTGAAACAATTATTACCTAAAAAAAAAAAAAAAAAAAAAAAAAAAAAAAAAAAAAAAAAAAAAAAAAAGCATATACAAGAGGAGCTATAAGCTGCCCCATGTTATAATAGATAATGTAAAAGCATGACAGAAGATAGGAGGAGGGGCAAGGCTGGCATTATCAAAAGGGTTACTGAGGTATTTTATTCTATAACTACAGGATGAGGCAGAGTACAGTCCATTACACGCACAAGACAATAGACACTTAACAAAAAAGGTAGATTAAATGATAGAACAAACCCAATCCGGTGGGTTCTCTTGCTGTAGCATTTGTAGTTGAGACCAAAGATGAGAATGAAGCATGAAAAAGAAAATGGCATGGAAAAGTCTCACACGATGGAATGAAGTGGAATTACAAGGTAGAACAGGGAAAAGCTTGGCAAGCATTTCATCCCGTCCTGATGGTTTAGCTGACACAAAAATAAATTTAAGGATGGATATGTTTGTTATAGTTGGTTACAGATACTGTATGGTATTATCAAATTTTAACATACATGCCTTGAGGTGCCAGAGTTCAGTATTTCCTTACTTTTATCATAAAATTCAGTAATATTAAAAATTCAGCTATTAACAAAATAAACATACTTAATATATCATCTCAATAACCCAACTGACAAGATTTAGGGAAAAAATAATTAAGAATATTACAAAAACAGTGGAAAAAGTATAAGGCATAATTATTACTTAAAACAAAATTACAGTCTATCATTATTGATATCAAGAGACAAGTTTACATACATCAGTCATAACAACTACACACAGTTCTTCCCACAGGGAATGAGCACTATTTTCAAATGTTTTTGACAGGAAAGCACAGAATTTCCCCCCACACGATAGCAATGCAAGTTTCAATAGCAGCAACACTGAGCTAAACTTCATTGTATCATGAATTAATAAAATTCTACATGATATTACACAAGAATGAGTTAAACTTCATTAAAATTAATTAAACCAGAATCTTCTGAGAGTATCTGAAGCAGCTAAATTATAAGCCAAGTACAATGAGGTGAAATTTCTCAAGAATTATTTTTTTTTTTCAACAAGTCGACTGTCTCCCACCGAGGCAGAGTGACCCAAAAAAAAAGAAAGAAAATCCCCAAAAAGAAACCACTTTCATCATCATTCAACACTTTCACCTCACTCATACATAATCACTATTATTTTGCAGAGGCACCCAGATACAACAGTTTAGAAACATATATAAGGATATATAAAATATCCCTCCAAACTGCCAGTATCCCAAACCCCTCCTTTAAAGTGCAGACATTGCACTTCCTACTTCCAGTACTCAAGTCCAGTTATATAAAAATCACCAGTTTCCCTGAATCCCTTCACTAAATATTACCCTGCTCACACTCCAACAGCTCGTCAGGTCCCAAAAACCATTCGTCTCCATTCACTCATATCTAACATGCTCACGCATGTTTGATGTAAGTCCAAGCTCCTCGCCCACAGAACCTCCTTTACCCCCTCCCTCCAACCTTTTTGAGGATGACCCCTAACCCGCCTTCCTTCCCTTACAGATTTATATGCTCTCCATGTTATTCTACTTCGATCCATTCTCCCTAAATGACCAAACCACCTCAACAACCCCTCTTCAGCCCTCTGACTAATACTTTTATTAGCTCCACACCTTCTTCTAATTTCCACACTCTGAATTCTCTGCATAATATTTACACGACACATTGCCCTTAGACAGGACATCACTGCCTCCAACCACCTCCTCGCTGCAGCATTTACAACCCAAGCTTCACACCCATATAAGAGAGTTGGTACCACTATACTGTCATACATTTCCTTCTTTGCCTCCATAGATATTTTTTTTGTCTCCACATATACCTCAGTGCACCATTCACCTTTTTTCCTTCATCAATTCTATGGTTAACCTCATCCTTCATAAACCATCCGCTGACATGTCAACTCACAAATATCTGAAAGCATTCACTTATTCCATACTCCCTCTCTCCAATGTGACATCCAATTTTTCTTTATCTAAATAATTTGATACCCTCATCACCTTACTCTTATCTATGTTTACCTTCAACTTTCCACCTTTACACACCCTCTCAAACTCGTTCACTAACCCTTGAAACTTTTCTTTAGAATCTCCCATAAGCACAGTATCATCAGCAAAAAGTTACTGTGTTAACTCCTATTTTGTATTTAATTACCCATAATTTAATCCCACCCTCTCCCCAACACCCTAGCATTTACTTCCTTTACAACCCCATCTATAAATATTTAAACAACCATGGTGACATTACACGTTCTTGTTTAAGACCTACTTTTACCGGGAAGTAATCTCCCTCTCTAATACACACCCTCACATGATCATGACAGAAATGTTAAAAGCACAGGGGGGTATAGTATTGGAGTGGTTGGTATTTTTGTTTAATAAATGCATGAAAGAGGGGAAGGTACCTAGGGACTGGCAGAGAGAATGTATAGTTCCTTTATATAGAGGGAAGGGGAACAAAAGAGATTATAAAAATTATAGGGGAATAAGTTTACTGAGTATCCCAGGTAAAGTGTACAGTAGGGTTATTACTGAAAGAATTAGAGGTGAGACAGAGAGAAGGATTGCAGTATTTAGATAAAGGTAGGGATGTTTTCAGTGCATATATAGATTTAGAAAAGGCATATGATAGAGTGGTTAGGGGAGCAATGTGGCAGATGTTGCAAGTGTATGGAGTAGGTAGTAAGTTACTAAATATTGTAAAGTTTTTAATGAGGATAGTGAGGCTCAGGTTAGGGTGTGTAGGAGAGAGGGAGATTACTTCCCAGTAAAAGTAGGTCTTAGACAAGGATGTGAAATGTTACCATGGTTGTTTAATATATTTATAGATGGGGTTGTGAAAGAGGTAAATGCTAGTGTGTTGGAGAGAGGGGTGGGATTAAATTATGGGGAATCAAGTACAAAATGAGAGTTGACACAGTTACTTTTTGCTGATGATACTGTGCTTATGGGAGATTCTAAAGAAAAATTGCCAAGGTTAGTGGACAAGTGTGTGTAGAGGTAGAAAGTTGAAAGTGAACATAGATAAGAGTAAGGTGATGAGGGTATCAAACGATATAGATAAAGAAAAATTGGGAATCACACTGGAAGAAGTGAATGTTTTCAGATACAGTGGACCCCCGCATAACGATCACCTCCGAATGCGACCAATTATGTAAGTGTATTTATGTAAGTGCGTTTGTACATGTATGTTTGGGGGTCTGAAATGGACTAATCTACTTCACAATATTCCTTATGGGAACAAATTCGGTCAGTACTGGCACCTGAACATACTTCTGGAGTGAAAAAATATCGTTAACCGGGGGTCCACTGTATTTGGGAATTGAGGAACGAAAAAAGGTGAGTGTTGCATTAAGGTATTTGTGGATACAAAAAATGTTATCTATGGAGGGAAAAAAGGGAATGTATGAAAGTATAGTGGTACCAACACTCTTATGTGGGTGTGAAGTTTGCGTTGAAAATGCTGCAGCAAGGAGGTGGCTGGAGGCAGTTATGTCCTGTCTAAGGGCAATGTGGGGTGTAAATATTATGCAGAGAATTCAGAGTGTGGAAATTAGGAGGTGTGGGGTTAATAAAAGTATTAGTCAGAGGGCTGAAGAGGGGTTGTTGAGGTGGTTTGGTCATTTCGAGAGAATGGATGAAAGTAGAATGACTTGGAGAGCGTATAAATCTGTAGGGGAAGGAAGGCAGGGTAGGGGTCATCCTCGAAAAGGTTGGAGGGAGGGGGTAGAGGAGGCTTTGTGGGCAAGGGACTTGGACTTCCAGCAAGCATGTGTGCACGTGTCAGATAGGAGTGAATGGAGACGAATAGCTTTTGGGACCTGATAGAGCTGTTGGAGTGTGAGCAGGGTAATATCTAGTGAAGGGATTCGGGGAAACTGGTGATTTTTATATAGCCGGACTTGAGTACTGGAAATGGGAAGTACAATGCTTGCACTTTAAAAGAGGGGTTTGGGATATTGGCAGTTTGGAGGGATATGTTATATATCTTTATATATGCTTCTAAACTGTTGTATCTAGGCACCTCTGCAAAGACAGTGATTATGTATGAGTGAGGTGAAAGTGTTGAATAATAATGGAAGTATTTTCTGTTTGGGGATTTTCTTTCTTCATGGGTTACCCTGCCTCGGTGGGAAATGGCTGACTTGTTGAAAAAAAAAAAACGATTATAATCACCTGAATTTTCTTGAGTGATAAAAGTAATAATTTGAAGGTACATAGTACTGTGGTACAAACTAGAAACAAAATAGATTTTTATTTTAATATTATTGAGAGAAAACAATTTTAACAATAGCTGTAACTAAATACCGAGCATCTTTTTAATTTTACCTGCCTCAGACAGGTCTGCCTAAGGAGTAAACCTGGAGCAGAATTATATTTAAGTTTGATCTAACAAGAATCACAATTTTTTAATTAATAAATGGGACACATTCTGTTTGAAGGATAAAGCATTAAACCTCTTTCAACCATTAAATGTACAATGTTTACCAATTTACATTAGGTCACCAGTGGAACTGGTATGATTGAAATTGAATCTGAATTGTTTATTTCTCTGTAAAGATTACAATATGGGGTTTACATATTATAATAGACATGTATGGTAAAAGTCAAGTATACACTGATCAAGACATTTATTAGGAAGCCATTCTGTCACAAGTGGCTTCTTGACTTATGTCAAATGATTCCCCAGAAAATATCTTGATCAGTTCATGCAAGTTTTTTACCTATATTGGGCCACCACATATTACCATAGATTGGAAGTTAGATCCTGCTGGGTTTAGGTAAACTTGGATTATCTCAGAATTTGGAGGTGTTGAAGGATGTTTTTAAGGGTGTTAACCCCTTGACTGTCGCAACCCCCAATCCTGAGGCGTCTCCTGGTGTTTATAAAAAAAAAAAAAAAAAAAAAAAAAAAAATCTTATGAAATGATAGAGAATCTTTTTCCGATTGTAATGACACAAAAAAAACGAAATTTGATGGGAAACTGACGGAATTATGCTCTCGCAAAGTTAGCGACCTTGGCGATATTTACAAATCGGAGCTTTCGCCCACTTTCAGCCCTATTTTCGGCTAATTCCATTGTTCCAGTCGACCAAACTCATAGCTATTTCTTTAGAACTCCATTTTTTCTATCGATTGAGCACAAAAACTGCCCATTTACCGATTTCAACTACCCAATAACATGGTCAGAAATTTGCAATTTGGCCAATTTCACGAAAATTAAAAAATATGACAATTTCAAAATAAGATCCAGAATAAACAATGCAGACATTCCTGGCTCTAAAATAACATTTTCTTTGTTCATCAGTCACGTCTCCAGGCCCCTCTGATATTACTCTTGCTTTCTATTTTGAATTTTTATTCAAACAAAAATAGAAGACTTACTATTATGCAGACTACTGCAATACTGTAATAATTATATAAATAACACCAACCCATTCATGACTGCATATCAGAATGGCTAGTTGGACATTTATTGGGCAATGATATCATTTGTTTACTTTTGAACATCGGCAAAAATCAAACATTTCCCTTACTTTGAGCTGCATTTCCAGGTTCTTTTTATAGTAAAATCAATCAAAATCACCTCCCTTTCTATAATATGTTTTCCATTCTATCAAATGATACCAAGAAAACGAGAATACAACCATAAATACTATATGAAAATAGACCACAAAATCGGCATTTTAATTAAAAAAAACGGCCTAAGTTTTTTTTCTCATTATGCACTGTGTGCTCCAGGATTTTTTTATATGGTGCACACTGACCACACAGTCCCATTCTCTCACATGTGGGCCTACCAGCTTTCTCCTGCTTGATTTGAAGCCGCCAGAATTTATGAGTATATATACGTCAAACACGGTACCTCGTAAGACATATATACATGTATATGACCAAAACAGTCAAAGGGTTAATGCTTCCATGGCCCAGTGCCAGACCAGGCCATGGGGCTGCCAGTCTTTGCTTCTCTTAAAAAGCATTCTTTGTTGTCTCTACTCATGTGCACTGAATTAACAATACAAAATGTCTTTTTTTCAACATGATTTCAATAAAAATAAATATTATTGTTAAGAGTTGTATCATTCTTGTGAGTTTAATAAAAAAGAATTTTGTCTTTAATTACAAAACTAAATGTCTGTACATTTCATTAGAATATAAATTACATAAAAAAAATGAGCTTGTGAAATTCTATTATTATAATCAGTAGATATGAAAATGTGACTCGAGAAAATTATATTTTTCTCAAGAGCAACAGTGAGCCATCATTCTAGAAAAAAATGATGATATTATTTACCTATTAAACAAAGGAAGAATCAATCATTAGTGGTTTGGGCTGAAAAAATAAGATGGTTATTATTTCAAACATACTTTAAGGGTGGCATTCATTTATAGAACCCATGACCAGAAAAAATTACATATTTGTTTTCTGAGGATGGAAGAACTAAAATAAGGCTTTGTTGTGTACATTACATGACAGAAGTTTCAAATACAACAAAATAATCATACCTTATTATGAATAACTAGTGAAAGTGTAATGAATACTTGTCAGTGATCAATGATAAACAGAGACAAAAACTATTCAGCTCTGTCTGACTTTTTTGGGTTATCCTAGGTTCTCTACACATATGCTGCTATGTATGATAATTCTATATAACTGCATTTGTGTATACCTGAATAAACTTACTTACTTAAAATACATAGATTGTATACCATACTCAAAATTAGACTATTTATAATTTTGCAAATAGCCATAACTGAAATAGAGTAAATACTCATAAAACCTGTTCTTTAATCTTAACCCTTTGACTGTCGAAACCCCAAATCCTGAGGTGTCTCCTGGTGTTGCAAAATATTTGAAAAAAAAAAAAAAAAATTATTTTCTTATGAAATGATAGAAAATGTTTTCCCGATAGTAATGACACCAAAAGTACGAAATTTGATGGAAAACTTACAGAATTACGTTCTTGCAAAGTTAGTAACCTTGGCAATATTTACGAATCGTCGATTTCGAGCACTTTGAGCACTATTTTCGGCTAATTCCATTATTCCAGTTGACCAAACTCAACTATTTCTTTAGAACTCCATTTGTTCTATCGATTGAGTACAAGAAACTGCCCATTTACCAATTTCAACTATCCAATAAAGTGGTCAGAAATTGTCAATTTGGCCAATTTCACGGAAATTAAAAAATATGCCAATTTCAAAATAGGGTCCAGAATGAACAATGCAGACATTCCTGGCTCTAAAATAACATTTTCGTTGTTCATTAGTCACGTCTCCAGGCCCCTCTGATATTACTCTTACTTTCTATTTTGAATTTTTATTCAAACAAAAAATAGAAGATTTACTGTTATGCAGAATAATGCAATATTGTAATAATTGTATAAATAACATCAACCCATTCATGACTGCATATTAGAATGGTTAGTTGAACATTTATTGGACAATGACATCATTTGTTTACTTTCGAACATCGGCAAAAATCAAACATTTCCCCTACTATGAGATCCATTTCAAGGTCCTTTTCATAGTAAAACCAATCAAAATCACCTCTATTTCTATATGTTTTCCATTCCATCAAATATGACTAAGAAAATGAGAATATAACCATAAAAACTATATGAAAATTACACCTCAAAGTCGGCGTTTTAATCCAAAAACACAGTTGAAGTTTTTTTCTCATTATGCACTGCGTGTTGCACGACTTTTTTTTATGTGATCCACACAGACCCATTCTCTCACATGTGGGCCTACCAGCTTTCTCCTGCTTGATTTGAAGCCGCTAGAATTTTTGAGTATATACATGTCAAACACTGTGGCTCATAAGACGTATATATACGACCGAAACAGTCAAAGGGTTAATATTGGTTATTAAATAAAAAAAATCTATGTAGAATATATTAAATACTGGGGAAGTGTTCAACTAATAAGGGTTATACAGTGCCTGGAAATGAGAGGTAATTAAGTGTACTGTATAATAAAACCTAATTTTAGCTATTGAAACATTGAGGATGCTCTTTAACAGAAATATATTTTAACAGTTAACATGTTAAAATCATGCACTTTACGAAATAATGACACTATAAGTTTCCAAAGATTATGGCAATAAAAATTGCTCACATCTCTATTTTCTACATGAAAAAATATATTTCTAGCATGTGTTGCAAAAGGATGGAGCAAAATAGGATGATTAGAAGGGCATACAAGTCTGGAGTGAAGGGAAGAAGGGGTAGGGGATCATTCCAGGGAGGGTTGGAGGGAGGTGGGGTATGGGAGGTTTTGAGTGCTAGGTGTTTGGAAAACCAACAGGCTTTTTTGAGCATGGTTGAGTGGTTTTTATGATTTGACATGCTGGTTGAGTGTCAGTCAAGTGACATTCATACAGTGAAACATCGGTTTTCGTTTGCCCTGGTTTTCATCAAATTTGGTTTTTGACGACTTTTTTCGTCGAAATTTTATCCCAGTTTTCATTCATCACCTCGGTTTTCGTCGGTCTGCCATATTGAACGTGGCTGCCTGCCCACGCCAACACAAAGCATCCCACGCATTCTGAGTCAGTCTAGTTTCTTTCTCGTCAAGTAAGCATTACCCTGCGCACTCATCCAAAACATTTTGAATAATCCATTCTTTTGTTTGTGCTTGTTTATTGAGTGCGACTGCTAAATAAGCCACCATGGGGCCAAAGAAATTTCCGAGTGCCAGCCCTTTGATAAAGAAGGCGAGAAACATGAGAGAACTCGCAGTAAAGTACAAAGGTGGCATACATGGTCAATCTCGCCAAGACGTACAGGAAGTCCTCATCAATGATCAGTTCCATTCTGGTGAAGAAAAAAGAAATCAAGGAATCTGATGTTGCAAAAGGGGTAAGTATGCTAGCAAAACAGAGATCACAAACAATCGATGATGTTGAGAAACTGTTGATGGTGTGGATCAACGAAAAACAGTTAGAAGGAGATAGTGTTGTGGATGTGATATTCTGCAAAAAGGCAAGGCAGTTGCATGCGGATCTTGTAAAGAAAATGCCTGGAACAAATGCTGCTGTTAGTGAACTGAAGGCCAGCAGAGGCTGGTTCAACAAATTCAAGAAGTAATCTGGCATACACTGTGTTAAGGCATGGCGAGGCTGCAAGTTCGGACAAACGTGCAGCCCAAGAATTCATTGATGAATTCAAGGAGTATGTAGAAGCTGAAGGATTCCTCCCCCAACAAGTCTTCAATTGTGACAAAACAGGCCTCTTTTGGAAGAAAATGTCAAAGAGGGCCTACATCACACAGGAGGAAAAGGCACTGCCAGGACACAAGCCTATGAAAGATAGGCTAACTCTCTTGTTCTGTGGTAATGCTAGTGGGGATTTCAAATTGAAGCCTTTACTGGTGTATCACTCCAAAAATCCCTGAGTGTTCAAGAAAAACAATGTCATCAAGAGTAAATTGTGTGTGATGTGGAAGGCTAATAATAAGGCATGGGTCACGAGGTAAATTTTCACTGAGTGGGTCAATAAAGTGTGTGGCCTGAGTGTGAAGAAATACCTTCTGGAAAATAAATTGCCCCTCAAGTGCCTTCTGGTAATGGACAGTGCTCCTGCTCATCCTCCAGACTTAGAAGACCAATTGTTGGAGGAGTTTAGTTTCATCGCAATGAAGTTCTTGCCCCCTAATACCACTCCTCTCATCCAGCCCATGGACCAGCAGGTCATTTCAAACTTCAAAAAACTCTACATCAAAGGAATGTTTCAAAGGTGCTTTGAAGTTCTGGAGGAATCACTTCAATATCCTCAGTTGTATAAGCCTTACAGATAAGGCTTGGCAGAAAGTGACTTCCAGGATGATGAACTCTGCTTGGAAAAAATTGTGGCCAGAATGTGTCCAAGAGAAGGATTTTGAAGGGTATGAGGTTGACCCTGACAACCCTACTCCTATTGTGGAATCTATTGTGGCTTAGGGGAAGTCCATGGGGTTGGATGCGAGTGGCCAGGATGTGGAAGAGTTGGTGGACGACCACAGGGAAGAGCTAACCACCGAAGAGCTGCAACACCTTCAACTGGAACAGCAAGAAATTGCAGCTGAGGAAATTGCTTCTGAGGAGGAGGAAGAGAGAAGGGAGAAAGTGCCTTCTTCAGTGATTAAGGACACGTGTGCAAAGTGGAGCGAGTTGCAAAGTTTTGTGGAGAAATATCACCCTAACAAAGCTGTTGCAGGCCATGTCTGCAACATGTTTAATGACAATGCCTTGTCCCATTTTAGGCAAATCTTAGAGATATGCCAGAAACAGACCTTTCTGGACAGATTTTTTGTGTGTGACAGGGGTCCATTGTCAATAAAAGACAAAGAAGGGAAGTAACCCTGGATAGGGACTTGATACCTGAAGTCCTTATGGATGGGGATTTCCCTTCCAACCAATAACCTCTCCTCCTCCCTCTCCCCTCCTTGCACTTGCATACACCAACAAGTGTCTTCAGTAAAGGTAAAAGTGATATGAAATGTTCATTTATCCATTTCATTAGTCCTTTATATTTATTTCTCATTGTTTTCTCTATGTAAAACTAAAGTTATTCTCTATAAAATGTATTTTTTGATAATACTTTTGAGTGTCTGGAATGGATTAATTGGATTTACATTATTTTTTATGGGAAATACTGCTTCAGTTTTCGTCGAATTCGGTTTTCGTCAGACTTTCTGGAATGAATTAATGATGAAAACCGAGGTTCCACTGTACAGGAATACAGGGAAACTGGTTAACTGGACTTGAGTTCTGGAGGTAGGAAGTAAGGTGCCTGCACTCTGAAGGAGGGGTGGCAATGTTGAAGTTCAAAGGATCACCTGAGCTGTGATGCTTGAATGAATGATTGTGAAAGTGTTTCTTATTTTTTGGGTCACCCTACCTCTGTGGGAGATGGAGAGTATGTCAAAAAAAAAAAAAAAAATTGCAATTGTAAAATAAAAAATATCACATAAATATTTACTTGAATTATTACACGAAATAACACTAACCATGAAGTGACAATAGAATGAATGCATGCTTCAGCCTGATTATTATTATTATAATAAAAAAGAAGCACTAAGCCACAAGGGCTATACAGTGCTGCAGGGTAGCGAAGGAAGCAAGGGTATCGGGCGGCAGAAGGGGGGAGGGATGACTAGTAGGTTACAGAAAACAGCGGGGCAGGGGATAGTGCAGGGGTAGAGGGTAGCAAGAGATTGAGGTAGAAAGGGCTGAAGGTATCATCAGAGTTTGTGGAGTAAGTCAGTTGTTTGTCAAAAAGTCAGTGAGAGTGTCCAGATGAAAAGTGGGTCCATCAGCGAGAAGGGAAGGTAAAGAGAGAGCAGCAGACCGAAGACGACAATGGAGGTAAATTCTGCGTGCTCGTTGATAAAGTGGTCAGTCTAACAGAATGTGGCTGATCAATAATGGAACCTGACAATTCTAACAGAGAGGAGCAGGGTGCCTCTCCATGAGATATACATGAGTAAGACGAGTATGGCCAATGCGAAGGCGGGAGAAAGTAGTCTCCCAACCTCGACACTGGTGACAAGAAGACAGCCAGTAATCTATACTCGGTTTAATAGAACAAAGTCTGTTATTTAGCAGAGCAGACCAACGTTGTTGCCAATGGGTGTGAAGGTGGGTAGCTATTACAGCAAAATAGTCCGGAAATGGAACACCTCTATATGAAATTGGTAGGTCATGTACTGCTGACCGCGCAGCAGTGTCTGCCTGTTCATTGCCCTGTACGTCAACATGACCAGGGACCCAACAAAAAACAATATCTTTATGCTTGGTAGAGATACGGCGTAGCCAAAGTTGGATACGGAGAACTAGAGGGTGAGGTGTATCAAATTTCCGTATAGCCTGTGGAGCACTAAGGGAGTCTGAGGCAACCACAAATGATGACGCAAGCATAGATGCGATACGAATAAGTGCTGCAAGAATGGCATACAATTCAGCAGTAAAAATGCTAGCCGAAGATAGTAAATGCCCTCGCACGGCGCTGTCTGGAAACACTGCTGCGAATCCGACATCATCAGAAGATTTAGAGCCATCTGTGTACACGGCAATGGCACGAGAATAAGAGTGGAAGTGGTCAAGAAAAAGAGAGCGGGAAGCCACAGTAGGCAGTTGGGCTTTCGAGCAAGGGAGTGAGAATGAACAGACTCAAACAGCTGGAACTTCCCAGGGGGGTAGGGAAAAGTGAGATGCTACATGAACATATAAAGGCGGTAACTGAAGGGAAGACAAGAGCAAATGTAGGCGAAGAGAGAAGGGACGGAGCAAACAGGGGCGGCGAACATATAAAGAATGTCTACTAATATTGGTGACCATTCTATAAATGGAAGGATTGCAGAGTTAGTGAAAGCGCACATAGTAGCGAAGGCAATGGGCATCACGGCAATCAGACAAGGATGGAACATTCGCTTCTGCATAGAGGCTCTCAACAGGGGAAGAGAGAAAAGCACCAAGGCATAAACGTAATCCTTGGTGATGGATGGGGTTAAGGCTAGAGAGAGTAGCAGGAGAGGCCACTGAATAGATCTGGTCACCAAAATCAAGTTTTGATAAAATGAGGTCTGAATGTAGGTGAAGGAGAGTTCGACGATCAGCTCCCCATGAAAGATGAGCAAGGGTTTTAAGAAGGTTCAGCCGGCTGTGACAAGTTGCCTTTAGAGAGGTAATGTGGGGTTTCCAGGATAACCTATGGTCAAAGAGAAGGCCTAGAAACCTGAATGTATCACGTTCAGGGATACGGGAGCCATAGAGGTACAAAGGATGATCGGAGATGATAGAGCGTCTAGTGAAAGTAATTTGGAGAGTTTAGGTACTGGAAAATTTAAACCCATGCGTGGTGGCCCAATTGGAAACACGGTCAACCGCATGCTGGAGAGAAACTGTAATGAGGTGACAGTCAGCGCCTGCACAAGCAATAGCAAAGTCGTCTACATAGAGTGATGACCAAATATTGGATGGAAGAACAGAGGCCAAATCATTTATAGCAAGGAGAAAAAGTGTTGTGCTCAGAACACATCCCTGAGGGACACCTTCAGCTTGGACAAAGTCTGGGGAGAGCACATTATTGACTCAACCACAGAAATGTCTGTCAGTTAAAAAGTTCTTAAGGAAAGATGGTAGATTGCCTCGGAGGCCTAAGGAGTGGGCTTGGGCCAAAATATTATACCTCCAAGTTGTCATATGCCTTCTCAAGGTCAAAAAATATGGCAATAACTGAGTGGTTATTTGCAAAGGCATTACGAACATACGTATCCAAGCGTAGTAAGGGGTCTATGGTAGAACGGCCTTTACGAAAGCCATACTGACGAGTGGAGAGACTGTTGTCTCTCTCTTAATATCACATTAAACGTCTATTTACCAGACGTTCCATCACTTTGCAAACTGCACTGGTAAGAGCGATGGGACGATAGTGGGAGGCTTCATGTCCCATAGTACCCAGTTGGGGGAAAGGGAGAACAACGGCAGATTTCCACGGCTGTGGAAGAACTCCTTGTGACCAAATAAGATTGAAAAGGCGTAATAGGACTGCAAGGGCTGACTGATGTAAATGTTGTAACATACGGATATGAATGTCGTTGGGCCCAGCTGTCAATGATCGGCAAGCTGAGTGTGTTACCTCCATTTCCTGAAGTGTAAAAGGCACATTATACTGTTCTACTCTGAGAGAAGAAAAGTCTAAGGGTGCTAACTCTCTGGCAGACTTTGAGGAAAGAAATGAGGGGCAGAGATGGAGCCCCTGAGAAATACGGACCAGATGATTGCCAATTTCATTGGCAACATCTAGAGGGTTTGCTATATCAACACTGGCAGCCTGCAGAACAGGAGCCGGGTCAAGAGAATATTTACCACTCAGTTTCTGTACTTTTTTCCAGACTGCACTCATAGAGGAAGCAGAGGTGATGGTTGAGACATAATCTCGCCATCAAGTGTGTTTAGCATCACGGATGACACGGCGAGCAATTGCACGCTTCTGCTTAAAATCAAGAAGTCTCTCAGTGGTTCTATTATACCGGTACCTGCCCCACGCAGCACGTTTCAAACGTACTGCACGAGCACAAGCAGGAGACCACCAAGGCACGCATTTCTGAGAATGCCTGCCCGAGGTTTGGGGTGTAGAATGAGAAGCTGCGGTTAAAACTGAGGACAAGAAGAGGTGTAAAAGCTCATCAATGGAGGACGAAGAAGGAACCTCACGAAAAACAGTTAGTTGTGAGTAAAGGTTCCAATTTGCCCGATCAAACTGCCAGCGTGGGTTACGAAGAGGTGGTGAATAAGAAGGGGAAGTAAGAATGATTGGAAAATGATCGCTGTCATGTAAATCCGGGAGAACAGACTAGGTGAAGTCTAGTGCAGCAAAGGAAGAGCAGACTGAGAGATCGATGCAAGAGAGAGTATGAGTACGAGGATCAAAATGGGTGTGAGTACCTGTATTTAAAACATGGAGGGGGTGGGAAGCAAGAAAAGCCTCTAGCTGAATGCCATGGGAATCACAGTGAGACCCCCCAGAGAAAATAATGGGCATTAAAATCACCAAGCAAGAGAAGTGGTGGCGGTAATAACAGTGCTGCTTCAGCCTGAGTTTTATTTAATTTGTAATTAGAGAACACCAAAACTATATTGTACCTAGCTTATGTTTTATCTTTTTATTTAGGGCACACAAGAATATTAACTATATATCCTTCATCTGTAAACTAAATATTGTAAACCACTCCAATGTTTTGTACAACTGAAAGCTGGTACAGAAAACATAGCTACTGCACTGACCCATAGTAGGGACTGTTAGAGTACAGAAGTTAGGGTGTAATGTATAAGTAAAGGCTGGTATAGTGTATAAGTGAGGGCTGGTATAGGGTATAAGTGAGGGCTGGTATAGTGTATAAGTAAGGGCTGGTATAGGGTATAAGTGAGGGCTGGTATAATGTATAAGTGAGGGCTGGTATAGTGTATATGTGAGGGTTGGTATAGTGCACAAGTGAGAGTTAGGGCAGTGTACAACTAAGGGTTGGTATTGTATACAAATGAGTTGATATAATGTACAACTAAGGGCTGGTATAATGTACACCCAAGGGCTGGTATGGTGTACAACTAAGAGCTAGTAGCATACAACTGAGGGTTGGTATAGTATAAAACTGAGTTGGTACAATGTACAAATAAGGGTACAATGCACAAGTAAGGGCTGGTACAATGTATAAATGAGGGCTGGCACAGTGTGATACTGAGGACTGGTACAGTGTACAATTGAGATAGTAAATTATTACACGTATGTGATGGTGCTCAGAGAACATAGCACTTACACATATTTTACATTTACATTAAATAAAAGCATTTGTAATGCTGGAATATACATTGTACACGCACATGCACTGCCAAAAGAAATTTTGGCAGTGCACGTGTGTGTATAATGTGTATAAATTTTGGCAGTGCATGAAATTTTCCCAGATTTCAAAATTCTTGGTCAAAAGAACTGAATACCACCCTTAAAATTCCTTAAAACACAACTAATATGACCAAAGTCTCAAAGTTCCATCTCATTTTATTCAATGAAAAGATGATCTAAACAGAATAAAAAGGAACAATACAACGACTGGAACAACACACAACTAACACACACATAGGAAATAAAAACTTATGATGACATTTGGTCTGACTTGGGCCATCAACATTCCATTAAAAATTACTTTATAATCTTAGTCATTTTGGATCTTCTTTCTTGGGTTTCCAAACAATCCACATACAGAGCTCTTTTTTAGAACCTTTGGCTTAGCATCCCTAGTTCTGAATGTTCTCATTATCCATCCTATCATTTTCCAAGCAGATGTGGTAGATACAATGTTATCTTTGAAAGTGAGATTCTCTGACATTACCATTCCCAGGTCCTTCACATTAGTTTTTCAGTCTATTGTGTGGTTGGAATTTGTTTCATACTCTGATAGAATTTTTAATTCCTTCAGTTTTCCATATAGTTATTGAAATTTGTCTTTACTGAACTTTATATTGTTTTCTGACGCCCATTTTAAAGACTTGGTTAATGTTCGCTTGGAGATCTGCAGTGTCCTCGGTATACCAAACATACTGACTAGTAACTTTACCAACATTTATACTGCATGTTATTAATGCAGATCTCAGCAATGACAACAAAATGCAAATACATATGTACATTATGGTTGGCCTGCTCTGACTATTTTTTCTATATAACAGTGAAAGTATGTCTAAAAAAATTAATTTAGATTTTTAATAACTAATGAAACAAATTAATTCTATGTCCCCTGAGGACAGTCTCTCATTACTCATGTTTGCAGTAGTCCCTAGTGGACATAACGCTATACAATTCTTTATTGTCTGGATCAGCAGTAAACTAAGTCTGCTATCTATTCAGTTGACCAAATGTGTAGGATTAAGTTAAGTTTGAATCCCAGTGACAAGCAGCTCTTAACTTAAGTCTGCGGCTCATATTAAAGTAGCAGACTTTTGAAATTAGTAATTATTCTTACTCACAACAATAACTGGGAAAGTGTGGAGTCAAACAATAAATCTAGGTTTACACTTTAAAAAATAGTATTTGTTAGAACGACTAATGCATTATGAAATACACGGTAAAGTGGGATGGAACTTTGAGAATACAGTTCAAAAAAATCTGAAACATGGAAGGAAATTGTAATTTATTTTACCCTATAGTCCAAATAAACCCTGGTGACTTTAAGGCACATATAAACCACTAGATATTTGTTCTACCAGTGCTGGAAAAGAGATGACCAAACAATCCAATATTTAAACTGAATTACTGTCATAGAATTAAGGTACCATCTAGTGGTGTAATGATCATGATCTTCAATATCACATCTAACATCCAACACTAGTGATGAGATTTCTGTCAGCATGTGATGACTGTGTTAAAAGAAGGTACCCAAAATATATACAAACACAGTGGAACCTCGACTTACGAGTGTCCCAAAAAACGAGTTCTTCGAGATACGAGCCATCGCACGCTTGATTTTTTGCTCTGTGTTACGAGCCAACATCCGAGTTACAAGCGAGCTTCCCCAGCTTCCCCCTCAACTCACAACTCACACACCTCGCTTGTTTATCTATCAATTAATGCTTTAATTCCATGGAAATCATCCTCTTTTTCTTCTCAGCACTGTCCTTTGCAATTACTTTTTTAGGACTCGTGGTTAGAAAAAAGAAATTTGGCCAAATAACTGTAAAAAGTGCAAGCAAAGCACAAGAGAAATGCTTCCACTGCTCAGTGGATGTTTTGGCATTCGCTGTGCCAACTAGTGGAGGTGCTCTGAAGTTCGTTATTATTAATTTAGGGAACTGGAGCACAGATCCAATTCCCTAGATGAAGAGCCCTTCAACAGCATCAAGGATTACTAAAACTATTATCCAGAGGGCTGAGGAAGGGCTACTGAGATGGTTTGGACATGTAGAGAGGAAGGAACAAAATAGAATGTCTTGGAGAGTGTATAAATCCATAGTGGAGGGAAGGCAGGGTAGGGGTCGGCCTATGAAAGGTTGGAGGGAGGGGGGTAAAGGAGGTTCAGTGTGTGAGGGGCTTGGACTTCCAGCAAGTGTGCATGAGCGTGTTATATAGGAGTGAATGGAGACAAATGGTTTTTAGGACTTGACGTGCTGTTGGAGTGTAAGCAAGGTAACATTTATGAAGGGGTTCAGAGAAACCAGCAGGCTGGACTTGATTCCTGGAGATGGGAAGTACAGTGCCAGCACTCTGAAGAAGGGGTGTTACTGCTGCAGTTTTTTAACTGGAGTGTAAGCATGCCTCTGGCAAGACAGTGATGGAGTGAATGACGAAAGTTTTTCTTTTTCGAGCCACCCTGCCTTGGTGGGAAATGGCTGATGTGTTAATAAATAATAATAATAATAATAATAATAATAATAATAATAATAATAATAATAATAATACATATTAATAATAATGAGAGAGCTTCAGAACACTGCCACTAGTTGGCGCAGCGAACGCCACAACATCAGCTGAGCTGTGGATGTGTTTACGCCGCAGTGGAAGTATTTCTCATGTTATTATTGCCAAATTTCTTTTTTCTAACCACGGGTCCTAAGAAAGTAAGTGAAAAGGACAGTGCTGAAAAGAAAAATCGAAGATACGGTACTATGTTCCACAGTCAGCCCTCCTGGCCCTATATCACTCACTTATTTACCCCTATCTCACCTATGGAATTTGTGCATGGGGCTCAACAACAATAAACAATCTCAGACCATTAATTACCCAACAAAAGGCTGCAGTCAGAATGATAACAAATTCCCACTACAGGCAGCACACTCCACCAATATTCAAAACTCGAAACCTACTCACCATACAAAACATCCATACCTATTATTGTACCTACTACATACATAGAACACTTAACTCGGATATAAACCCTCCCCTCAAACGTCTCCTTACGAGCCTCAACAGAACACATGACCATAACACAAGGCACAGATCACTCTTTGATATTCCTAGTGTCCATCTCACACTATGCAAAAACTCAACACACATAAAAGGCCCAAAAATCTGGAATTCACTACCTGTGAATATAAAAGAAATGCTGTCTGTTTATAAATTCAAGTCTCTTCTTAAATATCACTTACTCACCCACAACCAAATAAATATTGAATAATTGTATCTCATAAATGGTTAACCTGCAACCCAATCAAACTTTATTATTTTTAATTACATTATCTAACAGAATACTCCATTCTACTGAATGCACAGCAACACAGTAAATGACCATATGACCTGTCTTTGAAATACTCATTTGTGCTTAATTGTTAACTGTTTACAACAATGTTTACCACTGAATATATCATTGCTTAGTTAATCTTAAGTTAATTTTAAGCCTGCCCATAATGCTCTGCATACAAGGGGCTTTGGCATGTTACACTTATCCGCTGTATTTCCTTGTACTTCAATGTATCATGTTCAAATTAATAAATAAATAAATAAAAAGATGATGATGTCCATGGAATTAAAGCATGAAATCATAGAAAAACAATTGAGGTGGAGGTGTACAAGTTGTGGGTTGAGGGACGCTGCTCTGCCTATCTTCCGCCCTCCATTTCTTCTCCCAGGTAAATATGTATGTACACTTTATAAAACCAGTTTATTTTACATTCTCTGTTATGTTTTATACAATATTTCTTATTTATAAATACAATGTATCGGTGTTTTCCTCATTAAACTAGTGATCTAGTGCAGTTAGCCTCACAAACACTCCATTTTCAGAAGGGGAAGAATAAGAAGATATGGTCAATGCAGCAGCTGCGATGGCCACCACCACCACTCATCACATGACATTTTATTCATTCTAGAGTATATATCATGTTTCTATGTTATTTATATTGTTTATTATGTCATATTAGATGAATTGTGATAGATAAATAAGCCATAGAGTTGATATTAGTGTCATATTGAAGTATTTTGTCCTGCCTCCCGAGAGCAGGAATTCCACTGGAATGGATTAATGGCATTTCAATTAATTTAAATGAGGAAAATTTATTTGATATACGAACAAACTGAGTTATGAGCTAGATCATGGAACGGATTAAACTCGTAAGTCGAGGTTCCACTGTACTGAGAAAACACTATGTACACTCAGAAGTGTAAAAAGGCTTGCACAACAATATTACCTAAGAGACAAAATTGCATTAGAAAAGAATTTTGTTGAAGGCATTGCCTGATCATGTACATAATGCATAACACAAATAAATTTCACATTCAGCAATTCTTGTACCAATAATGGAGTATCATCAAAATTGGTCACAGATGAAAAATACAGACCCATTAGGATTTCGCTAAAAATATATATACATATACTATAAAGTGACAAAAAAAAAAAAAACATAAGCTTAAAAATTAAAATCTGACAAGTAAGCATATAACTATACATATTGTTTTACACAAATTGTACTAGTCAGATATTTATCAAATTTTCTTTGAGGGTCCAGACTCCCAATCTGAAAATCCCCTACAGGGTCCAAGAATTAAAAAAGAAAAAAAAAATTCTTCTAAAGATAATAAAACAATGTATGAAATTTGATAAAAATTTGAGAAAATTATGCTCTCCCGAATTTTGCTGTGTCAAGTGATATTTATGCATTAGTGATTTTGCCCAGTTTGAGTCCTATTTTCGGCCAATTACATTGTTCCATCAGACAAAATTCTTAGCTATTTTGCTAGTATGTGTTCTATTTTATCTATTGAGAACAAGAAAATGTCCAATCAACTATTTCAACTATCCAATAAACTGATTGAAAATTGGTAATTTGGCCAATTTCACACAAAGTTCAAAATATTCCAATTCCAAAACAGAGTCCAGACATTCCTGGAACTAAAATAACATTTCCTCTCTTTGTTAGTTATGCTTCTGGGGTTTACTGATGAATTCCATTTTGATTTTTAATTCACATTAAGAATTTTTATTCACACCAAAAAATTTAAGATTTACTGTTATGCAATACTGCAACAATTGTATAAATAATATCAGTGCATTTGTGAACACATATCAGGCCCACCAGCTTATGTGTACAGGCTGCGTGATGTGATTTGTTTACTCTCAAATATTGGCAAAAATCGAACATTTCCACTACCTTGAGCTCAATTTAAAGCTATTTCCAGTGCTAAAACCAATTAAATTTATCTCCATTTCTGTAATACAGTATATCTTCCATTCTATCAATTGAGACCAAGAAACTGCAGATACAACCGTTAGCTGAGCTCATGACGTAGTACTATGGCTTCTACCCTTGCTTCAAAACTGTAGAACTATGGGATGGACCCTCAAAGGCTAAACAGATAAGAAGTACAGGTTAACCATCACTAATCCGGCACCATCAGGACCTGTAGGGTGCCGGATTAGTGATTTTGCCGGATTACAGAGTGGTTAGGTTAGAGAACACTTAACACAACAGCAATATTTATGCATCGGTTATTTCACCCACTTAAGGTCCTATTTTTGGCCCATTCCACTGTTCCAGTCTACCAAACTCATAGCTATTTTGCTAGTATTCCTTATGTTTTGTTGACTGAGTACAAGAAATTGCCCATTTACCTATTTCAACTACCCAATAAAGTGGTCAGGAATCAATAATTTGACCAATTTCACACAAATTTCAAGAGATGCCAATTTCAAAATAGGGTCCAGAATAAGCAATGCAGATATTCCTTGCACTAAAAATAAATTTTTTTCTGCTCATTAGTCATGTCTCCAGGCCCCTCTTATATTATGCTTGCTTTCCAGTTTGAATTTTTATTCGCACAAAAAATAGAAGATTTACTGTTATGCAGACTACTGCATTATTATAATAATTGTATAAATAATGTCACCCATTCGTGACTGGATATTAGACTGGCCAGTTGGACATGTGCTGGACAGTAACGTCATTTGTTTACTCTGGAACATCTGCAAAAATCGAACATTTCTGCTACTTTGAGCTCAATTTTAACCCTTTCAGGGATGGTGCCATACTAGTACGGCTTGCACGCCAGGGTTGGTTCTGTACTAGTACGCATTAATTCTAGTGCCTTCAAATCTAATCAGAGAAAGCTGGTAGGCCTACATATGAAAGAATGGGTTTATGTGGTTAGTGTGCACAGAATAAAAAAAAATCCTGCAGCACACAGTGCATAATGAGAAAAAAAAACTTTGACCTTGTTTTTGCTTTAAAAACAGTGACTTTGCATTGTATTTTCATATGCTTTTTATGGGTGTATTCTAGTTTTCCTAGTCTCATTTTATAGAATGGAAGACATATTACAGAAATTGAGATGATTTTGATTGGTTTCACAATGAAAAGTACCTTGAAATTGAGCTCAAAGTAGCAGAAATGTTCGATTTTGGCCAAAGTTCAAAAGTAAACAAATCATGCCACGCGTCCAATACACGTCAACTAGTGAGTCTAATATTCTTTCACGAGTGCGCTGATATTATTTATACCATTTCTACACTAATGAAGTAGTCTGCATAACAGTGAATCTTCTATTTTTTTTGTGAGAATAAAAATTCAAAGTGTAAAGCAAAAGAAATGTAAAAGAGGCCTGGGGACATGACTAAAGTACAGAAAATTTGTTATTTTTGTGCCAGGAATGTCTGTCTTGTTTATTCTGGACCCTATTTGGAAATTGGCATCTTCTGAAATTTGTGTGAAATTGGCAAAATTGCCAATTTTTGACCACTTTATTGGATAGTTGAAATCGGTAAATGGCTGGTTTCTTGTACTCATTTGATATAAAAAATGGAGTTCTAGTGAAATAGTTATGATTTTTGTTGACTGGTGTATTGGATTATTATTATTATAATCAAAAAGAAGCGCTAAGCCACAAGGACTATACAGCGCTGCAGGGCAGGAAGGAAGTGAGGGCATCAGGTGGCAAAAGGGAGATGGATGAGCAACAGGTTACGGATAACAGCGGGGCAGTGGATGGTGAAAGGGTAAAGGGCAGCAAGAGACTGAACCAGAAAGGGCTGAGGGGAGTGCGAAAAGTATCATCAGAGTTTGTGGAGTAAATCAGTCGTTGTCAAGAAGTCAATGAGAGAGTCAGGATTAAAGGAGGGTCCATCAGCAAGAAGGGAAGGTAAAGAGAGAGTAGTAGAACGAAGACGACGTTGGAGGTAAATTCTGCGTGCTCGTTGATAGAGAGGGCAGTCTAACAGAATGTGGCTAATCGATACTGGAACTTGACACTGCTCACAGAGAGGAACAGGGTGCCTCTCCATGAGATACCCATGAGTAAGACGAGTGTGGCCAATGCGAAGGCGGGAGAGAGTGGTCTCCCAACTTCGGCACTGATGACAAGAAGACGGCCAGTAACCTATGCTCGGTTTAATAGAATGAAGTTTGTTACCGAGCAGAGTTGACCAACGTTGTTGCCAACGGGTGCGAAGGTGGGTAGCTATTGCAGCAAAATAGTCCAGAAATGGAACACCTCGATAGGAAATTGGTAGGTCATATACTGCTGACCGCGCAGCAGTGTCTGCCTGTTCATTGCCCTGTACGTCGACATGACCAGGGACCCAACAAAAAACAATATCTTTATGTTTGGTAGAGATACGGCGTAGCCAAAGTTGGATACGGAGAACTAGGGGATGAGATGTATCAAACTTTCGTATAGCCTGTAGAGCACTAAGGGAGTCTGAGACTACTACAAATGATGACACAGGCATAGATGCGATACGAATAAGTGCTGCAAGAATGGCATACAGTTCAGCAGTAAAAATGCTAGCTGAAGATAGTAAATGCCCTCGTACGACGCTGTCCGGAAACACTGCTGCGAATCCGACGCCGTCTGAAGACTTAGAGCCATCTGTGTACACAGCGGTGGCATGAGAATGGGAGTGGAAGTGATCAAGAAAAAGAGAGCGGGAAGCCACCGTAGGCAGTTGAGCTTTCGAGCAAGGGATTGAGAAAGAACAGACCCGAACAGCTGGAACTTCCCAGGGGGGCAGGGAAAAGTGAGATGCTACATGAACATATAAAGGTGGTAACTGAAGGGAAGACAAGAGTGAATGTAGGCGAAGAGAAAAGGGACGGAGCAAACAGGGGCGGTGAACGAATAAAGAATGTCTACTAATATCGGTGACCATTCTATAAATGGAAGGATTGTGTAGATCGTGAGAGCGTACATAGTAACGAAGGCAATGGGCATCACGGCGATCAGACAAGGATGGAACATTTGCTTCTGTATAGAGGCTCTCAACAGGGGAAGAGCGAAAAGCACCAAGGCACAAACGTAAGCCTTGGTGATGGATAGAGTTAAGGCTAGAGAGAGTAGCAGGAGAGGCCGCGGAATAAATCTGGTCACCATAATCGAGTTTCGATAAAACGAGGGCTGAATGTAGGCGAAGCAGAGTTCGACGATCAGCTCCCCAGGAAAGATGAGCAAGGGTTTTAAGAAGGTTTAGCCGGCTGTGACAAGTTGCCTTCAGAGAGGTAATGTGAGGTTTCCAGGTTAACCGACGGTCAAAGAGAAGGCCTAGAAACCTGACTGTATCACGTTCGGGGATACGGGAGCCATAGAGATACAAAGGATGATCGGAGATAACAGAGCGTCTAGTGAAAGTAATTTGGTGAGTTTTGGTACTTGAAAATTTAAACCCATGTGTGGTGGCCCAAGTGGAAACACGGTCGACCGCATGCTGGAGAGAAACTGCAATAAGGTGACAGTCAGCGCCTGCACAAGCAATAGCGAAGTCATCAACATAGAGTGATGACCAAATATTGGGTGGAAGAACAGAGGCCAAATCATTTATAGCAAGGAGAAAAAGTGTTGTGCTTAGAACACATCCCTGAGGGACACCTTCAGCTTGGACGAAGTCCGGGGAAAGAACATTATTGACTCGAACACGGAAATGTCTGTCAGTTAAAAAGTTCTTAAGGAAGGATGGTAGATTGCCTCGGAGGCCTAAGGAATGGGCCTGGGCCAAAATATTATACCTCCAAGTTGTGTCATATGCCTTCTCAAGGTCAAAAAATATGGCAATAACTGAGTGATTATTCGCAAAGGCATTACGAACATACGTATCCAAGCGTAGTAAGGGGTCTATGGTAGAACGACCCTTACGAAAGCCATATTGACTAGCGGAGAGACTGTTGTGAGTCTCTAAATACCACATTAAACGTCGATTTACGAGGCGTTCCATCACTTTGCAAACTGCACTTGTAAGAGCGATGGGGCGATAGTGGGAGGCATCATGTCCTGTAGTACCCGGTTTGCGGAAAGGGAGAACAATGGCAGATTTCCACAGCTGGGGAAGAACTCCTTGTGCCCAAATAAGATTGAAGAGGTGTAAGAGGACTACAAGGGCTGACCGATGTAAATGTTGTAACATACGAATATGAATGTCATCAGGCCCAGCTGCCGATGATCGGCAAGCTGAGAGCGTTGCCTCCAGTTCTTGAAGTGTAAAAGGCACATTATACTGTTCTTCTCCGAGAGAAGAAAAGTCCAAGGGTACTAACTCTCTGGCAGACTTTGAGGAAAGAAACGAGGGGCATAGATGGAGCCCTCGGGAAATACGGACCAGATGTGTGCCAAGTTCAATGGCAACGTCGAGAGGGTTTGCTATATCAACACCAGTGACCCGTAGAACAGGAGCCGGGTCAGGAGAGTATTTACCACTCAATTTCCTCACTTTTTTCCACACTGCACTCATAGAAGAAGCAGAGGTGATGGTGGAAACATAGTCTCGCCAACAAGTGCGTTTAGCTTCACGGATGACACGGCGAGAGATCGCACGCTTCTGCTTAAAATCAACAAGTCTCTCAGCGGTTCTATTGTACCGGTACCTGCCCCATGCAGCACGTTTCAAACGTACTGCACGAGCACAAGCAGGAGACCACCAAGGCACGCACTTCTGAGAATGCCTGCCTGAGGTTTGGGGTATAGAATGAGAAGCTGCGGTATAAACTGATGTCGAGAAGATGTGTAGGAGCTCATCAATGGAGGATGAAGAAGGAACCTCACTAAAAGCAGTGAGGTGTGAGTAAAGATCCCAATTTGCCCGATCAAACTGCCAGCGAGGGCTACGGAAAGGTGGTGAATAGGAAGGAGAAGTAAGAATGATCGGAAAATGATCGCTGTCATGTAAGTCTGGTAGAACAGACCAGGTGAAGTCTAGTGCAGTGGAGGAAGAGCAGACTGATAGATCGATGCAAGAGAGAGTATGAGTACGAGGATCAAAATGGGTGGGAGTACCCGTATTTAAAACATGGAGGGGGTGAGAGGCAAGAAAAGCCTCCAACTGAATGCCACGTGAGTCACAATGAGACCCCCCCCCAGAGGAAATGGTGGGCATTAAAATCACCAAGTAACAGAAGTGGTGGTGGTAAGGATGAAACAAGAAAGGCAAAGTCTGGGATAGAAAATGCTCGAGAAGGAGAGAGATATAAAGAACATATTGTAAACCACTTATTCAAGTGGATACGGGCTGCAGTGTAATGCAGCGATGTATGGACAAATAGTTGACAGTACGGAATATCATTGCGTAGAAGAAGGGCACTTTCATTAAAGGTCCCATCTGAGAAAGGATCCGAAGAATACAATAAATTATAGCCTGAGATAGGTTGGAAAACAGCCGAGTGTAATTTTGGTTCTTGTAAGCAAGCACCAACAGGGGAAAACCTGGAAAGCAACATCTGAAGCTCACCCCGATTACCCCTGAGGCCGCGGATATTCCACTGTAAATAGGCCATGATTGGCGATGAAGAAAATATCAGGAATCTGTAGGTAAAGGCACCTACGGACTAGAGGGGTTAGAAAAGTCAACGTGTGGTGGCATTGGAAGATGTTCAAGTAGCGAAGGAACGGAGCGTTGCGAAGAATGGGGTTGTGAAGATGGAGGAGAGGGAAGAGAAGGAACAGGAAGTGAATCAGTGTCCATTGAAGGTTTAGTCTCTGCAATATATTCTGAAATGGCTTCAAGTGTTTCTGAATTCAAAGATGTATGGGAGACCATATTGGAGATAGGAGGAGGAGGGTGAGTAAAGATTGGGACAGTAATGGACTGTACCAAAGTAGAGGGGGAGGGAAAAGTGTAAGGGACTGGAGATGAAGTGTGGGGGGGGACAGAAGAGGCAGAAACCTGGGAGGTGACAGAAGAGGGAGAAACTTGGGAGGGGACGGGGGTGGAAGGCATAGTACGAGGAGGAGGGTGAATCTCCACACTTGTAATAGAGCCAGAGAGAGGGGAAGAACTAGGTACAGAGACTGGAAAGGTAAAGTGTGGAGGCGGAAGAAGGGAAGGAAGGGGCAAAGAAGATTTGAGCAATGTGGATTTTTTGGACTTCTGAGTAGAGGGGCGATTGGTATTAGGTGTCGTACGAGGTCTTGTCGATACTGGGGCTTGTGAGGAAGGACGCGAAGATGTGAGAACAGACTGAGTTGTAGTCGGGACGTCAGAGCCAAGGACAGCAAAAGGATTAGATGCCGTAGTGGCTATGGGAGGGGTAACAACAGAGGAGGCTGCAGAAGATGGGACCCCAGAAGTGGGGGGACGTTTGGAAACACGAGAATAAGAAACACGGGGTAGTCTCCCTTGGAGGCGGAGATGAGTAACTGCCATAGCATAAGGGAGACCTTCTGCCTCTTTGAGGCAACGGATTTCACGTTCATTTAAGTAGACCTGGCAACGGCGGGAGTACGAAGGGTGAGCTTCATTACAATTAAGGCAAGATGGAGGTTGACTGCAAGATGTATTAGAATGGTCGTCGGCACCACAGACTGGGCATTCGGCCATAGATCTGCAATATTTCGCTGGGTGACCAAAACGCCAGCAATTTCTACATTGTTGCGGTGTAGGTATCACCTTTCGAACTTGTAACCGATGTCCCGCGACATATACAGAGGACGGGAGTTCTCGGCTGTCAAAAGTTAAACGAGCCACATTGCAAGGGTAACGTCTCCGCCCCCGGGCAGGAAGGACATAAGTGTCTACTTTGAGGATTGGGAGATCCTGGAGTTCCAGCTGTTCAAAAATGTCATTGCCACATGACTGGAAATTCTGTTGGACTATGGTATGGGGCAGAATGACAGTACCACTACAAGAATTGAGAGAAAGATGTTTTTCAATAGTGATAGGAGTAGTATCGATATTCGAAAGGAGAGAAAGATCATGAGCTTGGGTAGCATTCTGGACAGTGACGATGCGCGTACCGCTCTTGAGAGCGTGAAATGAAATATCTCTGCCAACATGACGCAGGAGCGCTTTGGCAATACTATGGTCAGAAAGGTAGGCAGAAGAAGAAGTTGGTCTTAAAGTAAAGAATTTAGTCCATTGTGTGGTCCGAAACTGAGCGTGGAGAGGGAGTGCTTGACGTGTCGGTCGTTTCCGAGTAGAATGGGAAGGTAACGACGGAGCATCATCAGGAGATTGACGTTGGCGTTTAGGAGTAGGACCGGAGTTGGTCCGGCATGAAATGGGTGGGCGATTCGAAAATTGCCGTACCGTAGAGGGAGAAGCCGGAAGCATAGTCAAAGGAGAGCGGAGTTCAGACAAATCGAAGGAGTCAGTCGAAGCCCCGGTACCTGAAGCGGGTGAGGAAACAGCACCAGCAAGAGGTACAGGGGCATCAGGAGTGTCCGAAGAGTGGTCTAAACACAAGGCAGGGTCAGAATGGGGTGCGGTATCAAGAAGGGGCCCGGGGGTAGTGGTTTCATGGACTAGGGCTGCCATGGTTAGGTTACTCCTTTGCTTTTTGTTTTTAAGAAAAAAAAAGAAAGAAGAAAAGAAAATAAAAACAAAAAAAAGAATAAAAAAAGGGGGGAGCGGGGAGGAATAGTTCCCAGGAGGAATGAAAGGGCCGGAAATCTCCCTCCGCGCCCAAGAGGACTCGACACCGCTAGTAGCGCAGATGCAGCATGGAACCCGTGCCATACCCTACCCTTCATGCCAGTAAACCAGCAATCCGGGATAGCAACCTCACATCTGCCGAGCTACCTCGGTGGACAAAAGAGAGGGCGGCCGGATATCCGCCACAAAGCATACCTCCTTCAGCCACCACCCCCGGAATCCGAAAGGTGGCTTCCAGAGATACACCCGTCGCCCAAAAGACACCCAAAGCTACTCCGGGATACCGGAGAGGGATCGGGACATCCCTAGGCAATCCAGATTCCACGGCAAACTACGCCACCGCCAAGAAACCTCAACGGAATGGGATGGACCCCGGTGTCCTTTCCCCTACCTAGGAACTAGCGCGCCTGTGGGAGAAATCACGAAGGCTAAAAAGAGGAAGGGCAAAAGGGAGGGGTGAGGAGGAGGAGGAGGAATGGAAAAAGGGGAGGATGGGGAGGATGGGATAGGGGAGGGGAGAATGGGGGGTAATTAGGTTCGGTCTGAGGAAGAAGACCGACAGGGCTAATTCCTCAGACCAAGAGCCTCTTCACCACGCCAAGGAGCCCCCCTTGAAGAGGTGGTGTATTGGAATTGGCCAAAAATAGGGCTCAAAGTGGGTGAAATCGCTGATGCATAAACATCGTCAAGACCCCTAACTTTGCAAGAGCATAATTCCGTAGGTTTTCCATCAAATTTCATACTTTTGGTGTCATTATGATCAGGAAAAGATTCTCTATCATCTCATAAGATTTTTTTTTTTTTTTCGAAAAATTTCCGACCCTGAGAACAAGTTTAGGAGAGAGCCTGTCGACCCTGAAAGGGTTAAGGTACTTTCTGGCAAGAAACCATTCAAAATTATATCTATTTCTGTAATATATCTTCCACTCTATCAAATGAGACCAAAAAAAAAGTGAGAACAACAATACAAAACATATGAAAATTCACCACAAAAGTCGCTGTTTTACATCAAAAGCACAATCACAATTTTTTATTATGCACTGCATGCTGCAGGATTTTTTTTATACAGTGCACACTTACCACACAGACCTATTCTCTCATATGTAGGCCCAGATTTACTGGTCACAGCTTATCTGAGTGAACTGAGCTCATGTATGGTGCATGTGTCTTATACAACAAGAAGCATTTCTTTTACTCGTTGGAACCATGGCTAGGGCTAAAAGTGAGCAGGTTATAACAATAAATGGAGAAAAAGAAACTGGAATGACTTATACAGCAAGTAGTGCCACCAAACAGTAGCAGCTGGTTAGTGAGGCAACACTGGATATTTGAAATTATGCTGGCCAAAATTAGTGCCGGATTACTGATGGAACTGGATTACTGACTGTTGGATTAGTGATGGCCAACCTGTATAACCACACGAAAATAACTATAATACTTATAAATATAAAATCTGAATCACTATATAAAAATTATAAGCATTTTTTTTTTCAACAAGTTGCCGTCTCCCACCGAGGCAGGGTGACCCAAAAAAAAAAAAAATCCCTCAAAAGAAAAAACTTTCATCATTCAACACTTTCACCTCACTCATACATAATCCCTGTTTTTGCAGAGGCGCTCAGATACGACAGTTTAGAAGTCCCTCCAAACTGTCAATATCCCAAACCCCTCCTTTAAAGTGCAGACACTGTACTTCCCATTTCCAGGATTCAAGTCCGGTTAACCAGTTTCCCTAAATCCCTTCACTAAATATTACCCTGCTCACACTCCAACAGCTTGTCAGGTCGCAAAAACCATTTGTCTCCATTCACTCCTATCTAACATGCTCACACACGCTTGCTGGAAGTCCAAGCCCTTCGCACACAAAACCTCCTTTACCTCCTCCCTCCAACCTTTTTGAGGACAAACCCTACCTCTCCTCCCTTCCCCTACAGATTTATAAGCTCTCCAAGTCATTCTACTTTGATCCATTCTCTCTAAATGACCAAACCACCTCAACAACCCCTCTTCAGCCCTCTGACTAATACTTTTAGTAACTCCACACCACCTCCTAATTTCCACACTATGACATCTCCACTGCCTCCAGCCACCTCCCTGCTGCAGCATTTACAACCCAAGCTTTACACCCATATAAAAGTGTTGGTACCACTATACTTTTGTACATTCCCTTCTTTGCCTCCATAGATAACATTTTTTGTCTTCACAGATACCTCAACGCACCACTCACCTCTTTTTTACTTCATCAATTCTATGGTTAAACTTATCCTTCATAAACCCATCCACTGACAAGTCAACTTCCAAATATATGAAAACATTCACTTCTTCCATACTCCCTCTCTCCAATGTGATATCCAATTTTTCTTTATCTACATTGTTTAATACAGTATAATACAGTATATTATTACAAGTGAAATTACTTTGTCTTGCTTCTACTGCTCTGCAAATTTAATATATTTTTCAATGAATTAAATATTTTTGTCTAGATTTGTCTAATCCAAATGATAAATTAAAATTTTCAGCTTAAATAAAAATTGCTTCAGAAAGATATTATACATATATATTCCTATATATAATATTTACATCAGTGATATTTAAGGCAGCATGAGAGAAGTCAAAGCACTTTTTTTTTTTATAAGAAAAAAAGGCTTTTACTAAAATTACACAGGCAATAGTTAAAAAGATAAAGGTATGATTATTTTGATACTCTAAACAGATACTTTGAACAGAAAATACAGGTGTCCCTCAACATTCGCGAGGGTTAGGGGATCAAGAGCCTCGCGAATGTTGAAAAACCGTGAATGTTTGGTGCCCCAATATATTGTAGGGAAATATAATACAATATTGCTTAACTTGTTGAACCATGAACAATCATAAAATACATGAAAACGTCGTAAGTTGTACTAAATATATACATGTTATGCTTTAATAACATGTATGTTATTAAATACCACAGACTCCACCACTGCCTCCACCACTTCCTTAACCAATGCGAGTCCCTACTACCCTCCCTCCGACCGCTGCAACTGGCAGCCAGCCCTCCCACCACTCAGTGTGGTGAGTGTTTTGTTTGTTCATTATTTGCTATTAAACTACAGTATAAATAATGTAAACACATTCATGACTGCATATTGGAATGGCTATTTGAACAGGTATTGGATGGTGACATCATGTGTTTACTCTTGAACACAGCAAAGAATCAAACATTTCTGCTACTGCTAATAATAACAATAGTAGTAATAATAATAATAATAATAATAATAATAATAATAATAATAATAATAATAATAATAATAATAATAATACGATATAATTGAAGAAGGAAATTGTACAAAAATACGAGGGAGTGGTTGACACATCGTCAGTGTGGCTTTGTTTATGCTGGAGTGAACATTAGTCTCCCTGCTCTTCCAAATGTTTCACAATAATTCAGCGGTTGAGGCAGTGGTAGAGGCAGTGATAGAGGCAGTGTAAGCAAGTTTATTCAGGTATACACAAATACAGTTACATAGAATTATCATACATAGCAGCATATGTGTAGAGAACCTAGGATAACCCAAAAAAGTCAGAGTGACTTATTTCCATTGGGGTGGGTGAGGCAGTGGTATTTACTAACATATACGTATGTTATAAATAATAATAGTACATGTTAATATTAATAACATTTATAATAATAATAATAAATGTTATTCATAATGTACTATTATTATTTATAACATATATGTTAGTAAATATCACTGCCTCTATCGCTGCCTCTACCACTGCCTCTATCACTGCCTCTACCACTGCCTCTACCACTGCCTCTATCACTGCCTCTATCACTGCCTCTATCACCTCTACCACTCCAGTCGCACTCAATCTACAAGCACCAAACAATGAATTATTGTGAAATGTTTGGAAGAGCAGGGAGACTAATGTTCACTCCAGCATAAACAAAGCCACACTGACGATGTGTCAACCACTCCCTCGTATTTTTGTACAATTTCCTTCTTCAATTACATCATATTATTATTATTATTATTATTATTATTATTATTATTACTATTGTTATTATTAGCAATAGCAGAAATGTTTGATTCTTTGCTGTGTTCAAGAGAAAACACATGTCACTGTCCAATACCTGTCCAAATAGCCATTCCAATATGCAGTCATGAATGGGTTTACATTATTTATACTGTAGTTTAATAGCAAATAATGAACAAACAAAACACTCACTACACTGAGTGGTGGGAGGGCTGGCTGCCAGTTGCGGGGGTCGGTGGGAGGGTAGTAGGGACTCGTAGGTGGCGGGAAACTTGAATATGATTTGGCGGCTGGGAATTTGGTGGCTGGGAAATTGGCGGTTGGGAATTCGCGAATGTGTGAAGCCCGCGAAAGCTGAAAACGTGAATGTTGAGGGAGACCTGTACTTAAAAAGAGCATATCTCAACAAAAGTATTTGACAAAACTTGACCAGAATATGCATGTACCAAAAGACTTCATGTAGTCATTCAAACTGCACACTGTGAAAGATATCTCATGAAAAAGTTTCTATAAATGCTAACAGAAATAATGACTATGAAGATGAATGTTATAAGGTTACCAGGAATGTCTGAAATTTCATCAGAATCATTTACAAAATCAAAGGTTTTACCATTGTGTATCTGACCTCTCATAACTCATGCAGTAAACACCTAGGTAATCAGTCATATATGGTTACTATGTAACTGCAGGCATGAGTGCAGTACACAAAATAATTCTAGCTAAACATAAAAATCCCTTGAAAAAAATAATAGATAAGATTATTCATGTAATGAGTACTGAAGTGAGTCTACCACTCCATGTAGAAATACCTTCATGATACACATGAAAAAATTAATTCTGAAGTTCTAGCATCAACTAATTTATAAATTACTCTAAATTAAATATCCCAAAAAATTGGTTGTGGGGGAAAACTCCGTACGAGAAAACACAAACAAGTCAATAGCTAATTTGAATTTAGCACTACTGGAAAGAATATATGAACACAGTAATATAGTAGGGGAGCAGGATACAACAATAACTACAACACACTGACAACTCCATGGAAGTCATGCCGCTGCAGAAACTAGAGCGGAGGCAACAAGATTTGTATGGAGGAACACTCAAGATAAGATTACAGTTTGGTACTGTGTTTATTTCATGCAGTCACCCCTTTCAATTTAGACATTCTGCCATCACTTACATGCTTATTTTCATTAGCTGATATACACGGATACATTCTGAAGCAATGAATTAAGTGTCCTATTGCAATACTGAATGTTATAAAACTGTGGAAATGATGATAGTAATAATAATTATAATCTTTTCATTAAATTTAACTTGAAGTTTAAACCATGGTTTACCTGCATCTGCTGTTGTTATTACTCCTAGTACACAATATTATTCTTGGCTACAAGTCTACAGACTTGTTACAAAAAGTACTAACTAAAAGTAACTTTTGAAATGGGTTGACTGTGCTTGAGACATTTCATTCAGTCACTACTAGTAAATGATCGATTTTCTACAATAGCAAATTAAGCTATAATAAACTTTAAAAGGATAATAACCTAACTGTTCTCAGTCTACAGTCACTGAAAGTTTCTCCCTAACTGATTTTCATCAAAACTTAACATTTCTTTAAGTCCAGATCCTTGCATACATGTATCCTTTGACAAGTTAAATAGATAAAATATAAACCTATTTGGCATAAACATATACAATCTATTTTTTGTCCTATTTTTCTTAAAAATGTGATCAAAATAAAGGGAGTTACCATTACTAATATGAATATTTCAAGATAATAATAAAAAATTATAGTCAATATCAAATCATATCTTCAGTTACTATTAATATACATATGATATTGAATTTAAAGCCTTAAACTGGTGAACACAAGATTTTCTGAATGGTCAACATAACAAATATTACAGCTCAACCTATATTTGCCCCAACAGATGCTCTCTTGAGATGTCAATTTTTCTCAAAAATCTATTTTGCTGAATGCAAAAATGCTCTAGCTATTGTGGCCCTTGAAGACTACCTCTCTCATATGAAAGCCCTCCTAAGAATGTATTAACTGAGTAATCAATTTTACCCACAATAAGTTGGATATTATCTTGGTAGATTCCGATTCTCGATGCAGTACTATCAGCCATAAACTTGATGCATAGAATTTGTCTCAATGCATTAGGTGCCTTCCCTACAGCCTTTTTTTATTACTTAAAATAATCAGTGCACCTGATAATCTTATCTTCAGACAACTTACTTATATTACATGTACCGTAACTGCCATAACTATTCTTAATTACTTATTTATAAGTATCTATTTTCTCCATGGGGAAGTGGAACAGAATTCTTCCCCCACAAGCCATGCATACTGAAAGAGGTGACTAAAATGCCACGAGCAAGTGACTAGTAACCCCTTCTCCTGTATATATTACTAAATTTAAAGAGAGAAACTTTCATTTTTCCTTTTGGGCCACCCTGCCTTGGTAGGATATGGCTGGTTTGTTGAAAGTAGTAATATCTATTTGTGGCTATAGGAGCAGAGCTATGCTCATGATATCCCATCTTCTATAATTTATCATATAATTTATTTTAATCTCTAATGGTTATAGCACTTACTACATCCTATTATAATTCATTCCATTGGCCTACTACTCTGTGAAGAAAAACTGACTAGTATCCCTTCTGCTCCACTACTAACTCTTTTCTCAATTTACAACTGTGGCCTCTTATTATCCCTTTTGCAAGTTATGATAAAATTTGCCATTATCTAATTCACATATCCTTTTATAACCATGTATGTGGTTATCATGTCTTTTATCTCAAACAGAAAGTCTCGCATTCATTATAATAATTTACCTTTTATTCCTCATAGGTTTTAAAGTTTCTATGTATCTCATGGCAGAACTCTCTGAAGAGCTTCCTTAAAATCTAAATAAATATAATCTACCCATCCACTTGGTCTCTGAACAACTTTGTCTTTGAACAATTTTTTTGTGAATTTGTCATAATAGACGGAAAGCACTGAATTATTTACTCATTAGAAGGTCACTAAATGTTTTATCCATTTTCCTCTTTATGCTTTTCAAACATTTTTACAACAGCACTTGTCAATGAAACTGGCCTCTAGCTTAAAAGGCCTTCCCTGTCACCTTTTTTTTTTTTTTTTAAACACTGGCATAATGTGTGCCATCTTCCATGTTAAATATTTCCAAAATGTATTACATAACTATGGGCTTTTCCATGTCTAGACGCAAGCAATGTTAATCAATCTCTGTGATACGTTGTATTCTCCTGGAAAATAAACTTGTATTCATGTATAAATACTGAGTCTCAATATGATTCACACCAACACCAAAATCCCCATAATCATTTGATGTTATTTAACCCGTAAACAGTCCAGGCAGATCTATGTTCACATGTGTAGTGCTCCAGAAGTAGATCTACGTTTTTTTTACACATTTTCAAATGTAAAAAAAAAAAAAAAAAAAGATCTACTTTTTTTACATACTTTCAAATGTTGAAAAAACGTATATATACGTTTGGACCGTTTACGGGTTAAAGTTTCTGGTATCACTACTATATTTATATAACGAATGTTAGTTAGCATAAAATATGAGTACAAGTAAGCACAAATATTTTCATGTAGGAATGAGACAACATCAATAAGAAACTATTGAAATTTGAACTGTACTGAAATAAAATTTTTCCATATTTCAAAATAATTAATATTTGTTCCTTAATTATAAAAAAAATTTGGAATGTTTATGGTAATATTTATGCTGCTATTATCAGTACAGTAGGGTCCCACTTATCCGGCAGGTTAGGTTCCAAGCTACCACTGTAAAGCGGAAATTGCCATAAAATGGAATGGCCTTTTTTCCACTTATAAATGCATAAATTCTAGATAACAAGTTTACACTAACATATATTAAATTAGCAATAGAACTCAGCATTAAAAAAACAGTAAAAAAGTAAAATACACAAAGTACACTTATCACTTACCTTAAAATATTGGTAGTCTTAATGTAGTGTGAGATTAGTAGTATTTATTGTAAGAAATTAAGTGTGGTATGTATGGTAGCCAGCCAGGCTACCATATCTACCATACCAGGCCACCTCATCCACACATAATATTCTATGGCATTTGAAACATTCCAGAGTGATAAAATGCATATACAGTTCACTTATTATTTACCTTAAAATATCTGTAGTCTTAATGTACAAATCTGGTTTGTGTACAAGTTGTCTCCACAGTGATACAGAAGAATAAATAAAGAGCAACACTCCCATTCTCATGTAACACCATTTTTAAAAGAAATGATGCTCTAAGTGAAGGCATACAAAAGGAATAATATTCTACAGTTACCCTCAGTAATATTATAGTGTACACATTTTCTCTGATGTTGGACTAGAGAAAATGTTATTCCTGTCATCACTCCTACAAGTCATCTAGCTACCACATCTCATATTTATTTATTTATTTGTCTTTGCAAATAGTACATTCAGATTATGTATTTGCAATAATGGGTTGCAATGCTTGGCCCAATAATGGCCCATAATGCCTAGGCATTATGGGCCATTTAACATTATTGGCTTACTGACTACTTAACACTAAGAATTATATCATAGTTGTACAGTAGATTATTAATTATAAGTGAATCTAATTTATATAAGAAAAGATATATTCATATATTCAAAAATGCTTTTTGTGAAACAATGATTCAATTATATTCCTGTCGGCAATGAATAAAAGGTTCAAAAGTAATTGTTGAAATTATGATATGGGAATACGTATTGAGTATGTGAGTAGTACTGAGTATTGAGCATTTAGTCTAGGGTGTTAATTTATTCTACTGTGGAGTGTATATATCAAGTTTATATGTTACATATCGTGTTTATTATGTAATTTTGAAAAAAATATCTTAGATGGATTGATGAAAATGTGTATATTAACGTAATGTACGACATTTAATGAGACTCAGTGAGTATTATTATTATTATTAATATGGTGTCTCGAGACATAAGACACACTTACTGATTTTAATGTGTACCTGCATGCCAGCACAGTGTGTAAGTTTATTTAGGTACAGGTATACATAAGTATGTATAATTATCAGAGTATATACAAAATATGAAATAACTTACCATACCACGGACGGGATTTGCACCCGCGGTCAGAGAGTCTCAAAACTCCAGACTGTCGCATTAGCCACTGGGCCAGCTAGATTCAATAAGATTCATCCAACTAGGTGTATTTCTACACGGGTTCAAATCCCGCCCGTGGTATTGTTTGTTTGCAATCGTGTCATTACGATTTCGTGAGTTATGAAATAACTTTTAAAAACACTTGAAATTTTGGAAAGTTTCCCGACATAATGGAGAGATACAGTGCTCAATGAGAATGTAAACCAGGTGGGGCGCAGTGATCATATTAGAAAGTCAGGTGGGGGAGCCATACAGAGAGTTTTGGTTATAATTTGAAATGTCCGTATTAACGGAACACCATAAAGCGAAATGCCATAAAGCGGGGCCCTTCTGTATTATAACGTTAAAATATAAATATTCTTCAAAATAAAATTTTCTGCATATACTTGGTTCACTGCAATTATTTGGTTGTACTATGTACATGTCTTACCACATTTTTTAATAAGTGTCGGATTTATACAAAAAAAATATGGCCTGCCAAAATGTATTAACAGTTTCTTACTTCAGCATCAGAAGTCTATCTTGGCTGCAACTGCATTCTGGAGACAATAATTTTGAACTAGACTACATATTTTTATTTTTTTGGGTAGAAGGGATGAAAGTACCATAACTAAATTTCATATTCACTCTGGTGATCAACTGCTAATGGGTTAAAGCTTATTAAAACTAATTATGTACGTATAACTACGGGAATGTTTAGCTATGCCTTAATCATCAGATTAGTGTGTCGCCATGGTTAAAACATAAAACAAAAGATAGATTCACAGACACAGCAACATTTATTCTAGTACCTCTGAAAATTACATGACATGATCACAAACAGGCATCTTGTTAAATATTTTTAAATTATAAGTCACTCTTCTCAAAAAAAATTTGAAAGAGAGATCTCGAATCACCAATTTAAGGCTCTTTTTTAAACACTCCTTAAGGAACTGTAAAAAATGTCTGAATTATACTTGCACATTTATTAAATTTGTTTAAGCTTTGCATAAAATTCATAAGGCAACTTTCATCAACCTACCTTAGATTATTCATGCATTTACAACCCAAGTTCTGCCTGATAAATTAATTACTTTCACCTACCTACCTTTACTCAAGACTTATTGTACTGCCCTTCCTAGTATAGTGAATATATTTTTAAAAGGACCACCTCTAAGTCAAATAAATAAATAAAGAAATTCACTTGTATCACTCTGGGGTAAATGAACAACTATTATAAAAAGAGATCACAAGTTCACTTATATTGTACTCTATGTTTAACCTTGTTAAGTAAAAGGATACAAAGTGCAACTAATGCAACATTTTATTGTGGCAACGTTTCACTCTCCAGGAGCTTTGTCAAGCTCCTGGAGAGCAAAACATTGCCACAATACAATGTCCAATTAGTTGCACTTGTGCCCTTATACTTAACATATTGTTGGCAATTCTACCTATATTAATACAATGTTTAACCTTACCTTCTAACTAGATTTTTTCTACATTAGGTATTATGTGGTACTATTTATGCTGGCACCTTGTTTATATTTACTGCAGAGGTAATTCATCACAATATAAATGAAACCACACATATGTAAAACTATGATATTTAAGATGTTTCACTCAGGGAACCTTCATTAATGTAGTAGACATAGATAAAACAGGGTTTATACAATAGTTGAGAGAAGGCAAGGCCATGTCATGGGGCAGGGTTTCCTACTAAACTGACTGCAGTGCTTTGACAAGGTAGAATCTAGCTAAAGCTTCCAAGATGATGACACTAACTGAGTTCTAGGCAATAGTGTTAATGACAGCTAATGCAATGGATCCCAAAGAGTGATGTTACCTATATTTTCTTCATTGATGATAAATATGACCTCATCAAATTTAAAAGATGATTAAGTAAATTATGGCAAATGATGCCTCTACTGGCTTCTCCCACATACACCTCACATGGGATTAGATATACTCCTGGTTCAGAGTATATGTAAGAGTTT
>NC_091365.1:9974953-10164953 GCF_038502225.1 Cherax quadricarinatus | reverse complement strand
TCTTTTCTTTTTTTTTTAACAAGTCGGCCGTCTCCCACCGAGGCAGGGTGACCCAAAAAGAAAGAAAATACTTTCATCATTCAACACTTTCACCTCACTCACACATAATTACTGTTTTTGCAGAGGTGCTCAGAACACAACAGTTTAGAAGCATATACGTATAAAGATACACAACATATCCCTCCAAACTCCTAATATCCCAAAACCCCTCCTTTAGAATGCAGGCATTGTACTTCCTATTTCCAGGACTCAAGTCCGGCTATATAAAAATAACCAGTCTCCCTGAATCCCTTCACTAAATATTACCCTGCTCACACTCCAACAGATCGTCAGGTCCCAAATACCATTTGTCTCCATTCACTCCTATTGAACATGCTCATGCACGCCTGCTGGAAGTCCAAGCCCCTCACCCACAAAACCTAACTTACCCCTTCCTTCCAACCTTTTCGAGGACGACCCCTACCCCGCCTTCCTTTCCCTAGAGATTTCAATGCTCTCCATGTCAATTTACTTTGATCCATTCTCTCTAAATGACCAAACCACCTCAACAACCCATTTTCAGACCTCTGACTAATACTTTTATTAACTTCACACCTTCTACTAATTTCCACACTTCGAATTTTCTGCATAATATTTACACCATACATTGCTCTTAGACAGGACATCTCCACTGCCTCCAACCACCTCCTTGCTGCTGCATTCACAACCCAAGTTTCACACCCGTATAAGAGTGCTGGTACTACTACATTTTCATACATTCCCTTCTTTGCCTCCATAGACAACATTTTTTGTCTCCACATATACCTTAATGCACCACTCACCTTTTTTCCTCATCAATTCTATGATTAACCTCATCCTTCATAAATCCATCCGCCGACATGTCAACTCCCAAGTACTATTTGAAAACATTCACTTCTTTCATACTACTCCTCCCCAATTTGATATCCAATTTTTCTTTATCTAAATCATTTGATACCCTCATCACCTTACTCTTTTCTATGTTCACTTTCAACTTTCTATATTTACATACACTCTCAAACTCATCCACTAACCTTTGCAATTTTTCTTTAGAATCTCCCATAAGCACAGTATCATCAGCAAAAAGCAACTGTGTCAATTCTCATTTTGCATTTGATTCCCCATAATTTAATCCCAGCCCTCTCCCAAACACCCTAGCATTTACTTCTTTTACAACCCCATCTGTAAATATATTAAACAACCATGGTGACATTACACATCCTTTTCTAAGACCTACTTTTACCGGGAAGTAGTCTCCCTCTCTTCTACACACCCTAACATGAGCCTCACTATCCTCATAAAAACTCTTTACAGCATTTAGTAACTTACCACCTATTCCATATACTTGCAACATCTGCCACAATGCTCCCTTATCCACTATCATATGCCTTTTCTAAATCCATAAATGCAATAAAAACTTCCCTACCTTTATCTAAATACTGTTCAGTTATATGCTTCATCATTCCACCAATCACTCCTCTTTCCACCTGCACCCACCCTCCTATAACCACAAACTTCTGCCCCACATTCTAATACTGCATTTTTATTATTATTATTATTATTATTATTATTATAATCAAAAAGAAGCGCTAAGCCACAAGGGCTATACAGTGCTGCAAGGTAGGGAAGGAAGCGAGGGTATTGGGCGGCAGAAGGGAGGAGGGATGATCAGTAGGTTACAGAAAACAGTGGGGCAGGGGATAGTACGGGGGTAGAGGGTAGCAAGAGATTGAAGTAGAAAGGGCTGAAGGTATCAGAATTTGTGAAGTCAGTTGTTGTCAAAAAGTCAATGAGAGAGACCGGATGAAAGGTGGGTCCATTAGCGAGAAGGGAAGGTAAAGAGAGAGCAGCGGAGCGAAGACGACGATGGAGGTAAATTCTGCATGCTCATTGATAAAGTGGGCAGTCCAACAGAATGTGGCTGACTGATAATGGAGCCTGGCAGTTCTCACAGAGAGGAGCAGGGCGCTTCTCCATGAGTAAGACGAGTATGGCCAATGCAAAGACGGGAGAGAGTAGTCTCCCAACCTCGACACTGGTGATAAGAAGACGGCCAGTAACCTATACGTACTCGGTTTAATAGATTGAAGTTTGTTACCGAGTATAGTAGATCAACGTTGTTGCCAACGGGTGTGAAGGTGGGAAGATATTGCAGCAAAATAGTCCGTAAATGGAATACCTCTATATGAAACTGGTAGGTCATGTACTGCTGACCGCGCAGCAGTGTCTGCCTGTTCATTGGCTTGTACGTCAACATGACCAGGGACCCAACAATAAACAATATCTTTATGCTTGGTAAAGATGCGGCGTAGCCAAAGTTGGATACGGAGGACTAAGGGGTGAGGTGTTTCAAATTTCTGTATAGCCTGTAAAGTGCTAAGGGAGTCTGAGACAACCACAAATGATGACACAGGCACAGATGCAATACGGATAAGTGCTGCAAGGATGGCATACAATTCAGTAGTAAAAATACTAGCTGAAGATAGTAAATGCCCTTGTACGACGCTGTCCGGAAACACTGCTGCGAATCCTACACCGTCAGAAGACTTAGAGCCATCTGTGTACACAGCAATGGCATGAGAATGAGAGTGGAAGTGGTCAAGAAAAAGAGAGCGGGAAGCGAACATAGACAGTTGGGCTTTCGAGCAAGGGAGAGAGAAAGAACAGACTCGAACAGCTGGAACTTCCCAGGGGGTAGGGAAAAGTGAGATGCTACATGAACATAGAAAGGTGGTAATTGAAGAGAAGACAAGAGCGAATGAAGGCGAAGAGAGAAGGGACGGAGTAAACAGGGGCGGCGAACAAATAAAGAATGTCTACTAATATCAGTGACCATTCTATAAATGGAAGGATTGCGGAGATCGTGAGAGCGTACATAGTAGCAAAGGCAATGGGCATCATGGCGATCGGATACGGATGGAACGTTCGCTTCTGCATAGAGGCTCTCAACAGGGGAAGAGCGAAAAGCACCAAGGCATAAACGTAATCCTTGGTGATGAATGGGGTTAAGGCTAGAGAGAGTAGCAGGAGAGGCCGCTGAATAGATCTGGTCACCATAATCACGTTTTGATAAAATGAGGGTGGAATGTAGGCGAAGGAGGGTTCGACAATCAGCTCCCCATGAAAGATGAGCAAGGGTTTTAAGAAGGTTCAGCCGGCTGTGACACGTTGCCTTCAGAGAGGTAATGTGAGGTTTCCAGGATAACCTACGGTCAAAGAGGAGGCCCAGAAACTTGACTGTATCATGTTCAGGGATACGGGAGCCATAGAGGTACAAAGGATGATCGGAGATGACAGAGCGTCTAGTGAAAGTAATTTGGTGGGTTTCAGTGCTGGAAAATTTAAACCCATGTGTGGTGGCCCAATCGGAAACATGGTCCACCGCATGCTGGAGAAAAACTGTAATGAAGTGACAGTCAGTGCCTACACAGGCAATAGCGAAGTCATCAACATAGAGTGATGACCAAATATTTGATGGAAGACTAGAGGCCAAATCATTAATAGCAAGGAGAAAAAGTGTTTTGCTCAGAACACATCCCTGGGGGACACCTTCAGCTTGGATAAAGTCCAGGGAGAGCATATTATTAACCCGAACACGGAAATGTCTATCAGTTAAAAAGTTCTTAAGGAAGGATGGTAGATTGCGTCGGAGGCCTAAGGAATGGGCTTGGGCCAAAATATTGTACCTCCAAGTTGTGTCATATGCCTTCTCAAGGTCAAAAAATATGGCAATAACTGAGTGGTTATTCACAAAGGCATTACGAACATACGTATCCAAGCGTAGTAAGGGGTCTATGGTAGAACGTCCCTTACTAAAGCCATATTGACAAGTGGAGAGACTGTTGTGTGTCTCTAAATACCACATTAAATGTCTATTTACCAGGCATTCCATCACTTTGCAAACTGCACTGGTAAGAGCAATGGGACGATAGTGGGAGACTTCATGTCCCTTAGTGCCTGGTTTGCGGAAAGGGAGAACAATGGCAGATTTCCACAGCTGTGGAAGAACTCCTTGTGACCAAATAAGATTGAAAAGGCGTAATAGGACTGCAAGGGCTGACTGATGTAAATGTTGTAGCATACGAATATGAATGTCGTTGGGCCCAGCTGCCGATGATCAGCAAGCTGAGAGTGTTGCCTCCAGCTCTCGAAGTGTAAAAGGCACATTATACTGTTCTTCTCTGAGAGAAGAAAAGTCCAAGGGTGCTAACTCTCTGGCAGACTTTGAGGAAGGAAACGAGGGGCATAGATGGAGCCCCTGAGAAATATGGACCAGATGATTGCCAATTTCATTGGCAACATCTAGTGGGTTTGCTATATCAACACCGGCAACCCGCAGAACAGGAGCCGGGTCAGGAGAATATTTACCACTCAGTTTTCGTATTTTTTTCGAGACTGCACTCATAGAGGAAGCAGAGGTGATGGTGGAGACATAATCTCACCAGCAAGTGCGTTTAGCGTCACGGATGACACAGTGAGTGATCGTACGCTTCTGCTTAAAATCAAGAAGTCTCAGCGTGGTTCTATTGTACCGGTACCTGCCCCATGCAGCGCGTTTCAAACATACTGCACGAGCACAAGCAGGAGACTACCAAGGCATGCATTTCTGAGAATGCCTGCCCGAGGTTTGGGGTATAGAATGAGAAGCTGCGGTTAAAACGGAGGACGAGAAGAGGTGTAAAAGCTCATCAATGGAGGACGAAGAAGGACCCTCACTAAAAACAGTTAGTTGTGAGTAAAGGTTCCAATTTGCCTGATCAAATTGCCAGCATGGGATACGAAGAGGTGGTGAATATGAAGGGGAAGTAAGAATGATTGGGAAATGATCGCTGTCATGTAAATCCGGGAGAACAGACCAGGTGAAGTCTAATGAGGCGGAGGAAGAGCAGACTGAGAGATCGATGCAAGAGAGAGTGAGAGTCCGAGGATCAAAATGGGTGTGAGTACCTGTATTTAAAACATGGAGGGGGTGGGTGGCAAGAAAAGCCTCTAACTGAATGCCACGGGAATCACAGTGAGACTCCCCCCAGAGGAAATGATGGGCATTAAAATCACCAAGTAACAGAATCGGTGGTGGCAATGACGAAACAAGAAAGGCAATATCTGGAATAGATAATGCCCGAGAAGGAGAGAGATATAAAGAACAGAGTATATACCACCTATGCAAGTGGATACGGGCTGCTGTGTAATGCAGCGAAGTACGAACAAATAGCTGATGGTACAGAATATCAGAGCGTAGAAGAAGGGCACTTTCATTAAAGGTCCCATCAGGAAAAGGATCTGAAGAATACAATAAATTATAGCCTGAGATGGGAGAGATAACAGCAGAGTGTAATTCTGGTTCCTGTAAGCAAACACCAACAGGGGAAAACTGAGAGAGTAACATCTGAAGCTCACCCCGATTACCCCTGAGGCCGCGTAAATAGGCCATGATTGGCAATGATAAAGATACTTGAAATCCGCAGATAAGGATTCCTACGGACTAGAGGGGTTAGAAAAGTCCACATGCGGAGGCAGTGGAAAACGTTCAAGCAGCGAAGGAATGGTGCGCTGTGAAGAAAGGAGTTGCGCAGATGGAGGAGAGGAGAGAGAAGGAACAGAGGGTGGATCAGTGTCCATTGATGGTTTGGTCTCTGCAATATATTCAGAGATTGCTTCAAGTATTTTGGAATTCAGAGACGACGTATGGGAGACAATATTGGAGATGGTAGGGGGAGGATGAGTAAAGATTGGAACTGTAATGGACTGTACCAAGGTAGGGGGGGAGGGAACTGGAGAAGAAGCGTGGAAGGGGACAGAAGAGGCAGAAACCTGGGAGGTGGCAGAAGAGGAAGAAACTTGGGAGGGAACAGGGGAGGTAGGTATAGTACGAGGAGGAGGGTGAACCTCTACACTTGTAACAGAGCCAGTGAGAGGGCAAGAACCCAGTACAGAGACAGGGAAGGTAAAATGAGGAGGTGGAAGAAGGGAAGGAGGGGTTAAAGGACCTTTTTTTGACTTCTGAGAAGTAGAGGGACGATTGGGAGGAGGTGTCGTATGAGGTCTCGTCGATACTGAGGCTTGTGAGGGAGAACACGAAGAAGCGAGAACAGACTGAGGCGTTGAAGTAGGGATGTCTGAGCCTAGGACAGCAAAAGAATTTGATACAGGAGTGACTATGGGAGAGGTAACCACAGAGGAGGTTGCAGAAGATGGGACCCCAGAAGAGGGGGGACGTTTTGAAACACGGGAATAAGAAACACGAGGTAGTCTCCCTTGGAGGCGGAGATGAGAAACTGCCATGGCATAAGGGAGACCTTCTGCCTCTTTGAGGTAACGGATTTCCCGCTCATTTAAGTAGACTTGGCAACAGCGAGAGTACAAAGGGTGAGCCTCATGACAATTAAGGCAAGAGGGAGGTCGACTGCAAGACATATTAGAATGGTCATCGGCACCACAGACTGGGCATTCGGCTATGGATCTGCAATATTTCGCTGGATGGCCAAATTGCCATCAATTTCTACACTGCTGCGGTGTAGGGATCACCTTTCGAACTTGTAACTGATGTCCTGCCACATAAACTGAGGATGGGAGTTCATGGCTGTCAAAAGTTAAACGAGCCACATTGCTAGGGTATCGTCTCCACCCGCGGGCAGGAAGAACATAAGTGTCTACCTTGAGGATTGGGAGATCTTGGAGTTCCAGCTGTTCAAGAATGTCATTGCCACATGTCTGGAAATTTTGTTGAACTATGGTATGGGGCAGAATGACGGTACCACTACAAGAATTGAGGGAATGATGTTTTTCAATAGTGACAGGAACAGTATCTATATGGGAAAGAAGAGAAAGATCATGAGCTTGGGTAGCATTCTGTACAGTGATGATGCGCGTACCGCTCTTAAGAGCATGAAAAGAAATATCTTTACCAACGTGGCGTAGGAGTGCCTTGCCAATACTGTGGTCGGAAAGATAGGTGGTAGAGGAAGTCGGTCATAAAGTGAAGAATTTAGTCCATTGTGCAGTCTGAAACTGAGCGTGGAAAGGGAGTGAAAGATGTGTCGATCTTTTCTGAGAAGAACGAGAAGGTGGAGAAGTATCATCAGCAGGTAATTGTCGTTGGCGTTTAGGCGTGGGACCAGAGTTGGTCCGACGTGGAATGGGCCAGCGATTCAAAAATTGCCGCACCGTAGAGGGAGAGGCCGGAAGCATAGTCAAAGAAGAGCGGAGGTCAGATAAATCAAAGGAGTCAGTCGAGTCCTCAGTACCTGAAGCGGGTGAGGAAACAGCACCGGCAAGACGTACAGAGGCATGAGGAGTGTCCAAAGAGTGGTCCAAAGATGAGGCGGGGTCAGAACAGGGTGCGGTATCAAGAAGGGGCCCAGGGGTACCAGGTTCATGGATTGGGTTCTCCATGGTTAGGTTACTTCTTTCTTTTTGTTTTTAAGAAAAAAAAAGAAAAGAAAAATAAAAAAAAGAATAAAAAGAAGGGGGGACAGTGGAGGGATAGTTCCTAGGAGGAATGAAAGGGCCAGAAATCTCCCTCCGCACCCAAGAGGACCTCAGCCCCGCAAGTAGCGTAGATGCAGCATGGAACCCGTGCCATACCCTACCCATCATGCCAGTAAACCAGCAATCCGGGATAGCAACCTCACATCTGCCGAGCTACCTCGGTAGACAAAAGAGAGGGTGGCCAGATATCCACCACAAAGCATACCTCCTTCGGCCACCACCCCCGGAATCCGAAAGGTGGCTTCCAGAGATACACCCGTCGCCCGAAAGACACCCAAAGCCACTCTCCGGGATACCGGAGAGGGATCGGGACATCCCCAGGTGATCCAGATTCCACGGCAAACTACGCCACCGCCAAGAACCTCAACGGAATGGGATGGACCCCGGTACCCTTTCCGCTACCTAGGAACTAGCGCACCTGTGGGAAAAATCCCAAAGGCCAAAAAGAGGAAGGGCAAAAGGGAGGGGTGGGGAGGGGGAGGAGGAAAGGGAAAAGGGGAGGATGGGATAGGGAAGGGGGGATTGGGGGGTAATTAGGTTCGGTCTGAGGAAGGAGACCGACAGGTCTAATTCCTCAGACCAAGAGCCTCTTCACCACAACAAGGAGCCCCCCTTGAAGAGGACTGCATTTTTAAAACTATTCCAACCCTCTTCAATTCCCCCAGTACTCATACTCGCACCAGCCCACCTTTCTGCCAATAGTTGCTTATATCTCACTTATATCTGCACTTATCACATTACTAAATCTCTTCAATAATTCTTCCTGTGTGTGGGTTATTTGTGTGTTGTTCCAGTCACGGTATTGTGTCATTGTCATTGTAATCTTTGTGTTTATTACAAGTGAGATGATCTTTTACCTCATTCTTTTCTTTCCTCGGTTATTGATTTTGTATAACTGCAGGTGCACAGCTCCCACTATCTTGGATCTGTGGGAGTCCATCTTTCTCTCTCTATTTTTTTTTTTTTTTTTTTTTTTTTTTTGCCATGTTGCTACTGTATGGCTTATTTGGTCCTGGCTTTTTACCCCTTCTTGTTTTGTTTTGTATGAACATGTTCTTATTTTGTTTAATGTAGTTATTTTCTTGGTACAATTCATTGAATATGGTTACTTATTCACTTTTTATGTTTCCTTTAATTTTTCATTTTTATTAGTAAGCTCAACATCTGTTCTTAACTGTTTATTTTGATATTCCTCCAGTTTTTATTTATTTTTTTTTTTTGCTGACTGATGTTGAAGCCTAAGGATATTGTTTATTTTCAGTTTGTGTGCTGCATCTGTGTCAATCTCAAATTTATGCAATGTTTGCAGGTTGTTCAATGTAACTCCTCTTAATGGCTGTTTTAACTCCTAGTGCTTTTATCAAAATTAACACTGTTCCAAAAATTTCTATTAATTAACCCTTAAACGGTCCAAATGTATATATATGTTCACTCGAGCAGCGCCCTGAATATTTTGAAAAATAATTTTTTTTTATTGAAAAAAAAGAGCACATTTTTCTAAGTGTTATAGGATAAAAAAAATTTTTTTTAGGGTCAGTATTTACCGAGATATGAGGCCCAGAAGTTGGCACTAGATGCTCGCTTGACAGCAACATCGACTCCTGCAGCTTGCAGAAGTGTTACTGATATACCTTTTTTTCTATTTTTCATGTTATTTTATGTAATTTTTATGTTCTGATAATTACAATTTGTAGGAGTTCTTGTCATTTCATAACCAATCTTTGTTCTGACACTAGTATTAGGTACTGAAATTGTACTCAAATTGTCACACACTGACAGGTGGACATTTACACCTGCCTTGGTCATTTACTATTGTCTTGGAATATAAACAAAGTATTTATAAGTCCCAGCAATGTTTTGGATATGTGGAAGAGGGACGGAGGGAGGGAGAGAGGGAGGGAGAGAGAGAGGGGGGAAGGGAGGGGGAAGGGAGGGAGAGGGGGAGGGAGGATAATAATAATAATAATAATAATACGTAATAATAGTAATACATAATAATAATAATACGTAATAATATGTTCCCTTAAAGCATGAAAAACAAAGTCCACCCCTGACAGTGACATGATAAGGGGAGATAACATCTGATAAGAGCTGATGTTTGATGAGCATACACAAGGGTAGGGGAGGGTGCAGCTGATAAGAAAAGATTAGATGACCATCCCCCTCACTTTGTTTTTGCAGGCACACAACCATTTCTGTCTGTCTATTTGTCTGTCTGTCAAGCTCCCTGTCTGTCTATCCATCTAGCTCTCTGTCTCAGAGAGAGCCACAAGACTGTGTCATCACCTTGACTCATCTTCAAGCAGAGTATAGCACTTTGTCTGGATTTTTGGGTTATCCTAGGTAATTTATACTACATATACTTGTATTTATGTGTACCTGTGAGACAGACAAAGACAGATTGAAAGAGATAGACAGAGACAGACAGACAAAGTCAGAGACAGACACAGACAGACAGACAAAGCCAGAGACAGATAGACACAGATAGACAAAGACAGAGACAGATAGACAGAGATAGAGATCGACAGACCCTAAACTTGGGGTTAACATCACTTTCCTCTTAAAAGAGAAGTGTTAATATGACATTATATCAGTGAATCCTTGGTGTTTGCCACACTGTTTGCTCTAGCTGGCACTCAATTTAACTGGTGCTCCCACAAGGTACTAAGGGGTCCCAGATTTTTTTAATACTGCACACACCGAGTGTTAGGACCAATTCTATGCTGACCAGGCATCTCAGGCCAATCGTGCCAAATTTGGAGGCAGGAAAAATAAAACGTATATATACGTTTGGGGCACTACGCGTAAGAACGTATATATACGTTTGGACCGTTTAGGGGTTAAGAGTTTCTGCCAAAGAAAATAATTTTGGACAGATTATGCTGTCTGTGCTAGATCCATCAAAAACTCCATTAAGGACCTCTGTAGAAAATATGAACAAAAATATATAAAAAAAAAATTATTATTTGAACTGAAGATAATACCAACAATATTCTTTGATTTTTTACTTTCTTACTTTTATCCTCAATTTCTCACAAACACTTGTATCTTTGTACTAATTATTATGTTGCTAATCTTTCTGAGGTCCAGTGGTACTCATGGATTCCTATACCTTTGATTCTCAGCTGTGGGACCTTTATGCTTCATTCAAAGATCTCATTGTTATTCAAATTCATTATCTCATGTACTGGAAGTAGGCTACCTCCTCTTTTTGTGGATCACTGCTGCTTCTCTCATTGTGATCTTTGCTAGCTGTCTTCCTCAGAACTTGGGGACCTTGAAATAGTAAGCCAGCACTTTGCATTCAAGGATCTATCTCTATATCTATCTCTACATCTATCTCTATATCTATCTCTCTCTCTCTCTCTAGCTATATCTCTCTATCTATATCTCTCTCTCTCTCTTTGATTTCTCACCCATCCTTCTATTGTGCAGATATCTTCTTAAGCCATTTCATCTCCTGCTGTCCTGGATTCCCTAATCATCAGTGCTCCACTTCTGTTTTCAGGTCTTCATGAGTTCCCCATCAGCATCAATGGGGCACCTTATACTTCAAGCTTCCCCTTTGTCAGGCACTTAATAGATGTGTTAATCACTGTCAGGAGTGAGCCCCCATTCTACCTCTGGTGTCCTGGATGATTTCTTCCTCAGACTGGATTTAGCTTAGTTTTCTATAAGGGCTGCTCTGGCAGGACTTCCCTTCCCCACTGATTTTTTTCTTTAAGCACATTTTCATCATGCTGGTGGGCAAGGGGCCATAAATCATGGAGGGGGACAACACAGGATGTGGGGAGGGAGGGGAATTCATAATAACAATAATATCTTTATTTCTACAAGTACATATACAAGGTATACAAGCCTATACAAAGCTGCTTGTTATGCAGAGCATTTCGGGCAAATTAGGTCAGTTTTTGTCCCAGGATGCAACCCACACCAGTCAACTAACTCCCAAGTTCCCATTTTACCGATGGGGAACATAGACAACCGGCATAAAGAAACAAACTCAATGTTTCTACCCTTGCTAGAAATCGAACCCAGAACCTTGCCATGTGAAGTGAGAGCTTTAGCCACCAGGCCAAGGTCTCCCCATTGTTCATTAAAGCAGACTCTTCTTCCCTGTTAGGTCTACTCTCCACCCCATTTGCCTTGACTATCCATTAACAAGAAAGACACCCTTGGCCCTCTATGACCGCGGGTTCAATCCCGGCCGGGGGTATGGTTTAATCTCCACTTAGCATGTTTTCTTCATTACTGGTGAATGATCCCTTATAATAAATGTAAGATGTGCAAAGAGCCCTGCTGGGGGGGGGGGGGGGGAAGAGGTGAATCTTGATATAAATGACGTTTGTCATTTTTTCTTTTTAACAAGTTGGCTGTCTCCCACCAAGGCAGGGTGACCCAAAAAGAAAGAAAATCCCCAAAAAGAAAATACTTTCATCATCATTCAACACTTTCACCTCACTCACACATAATTACTGTTTTTGCAGAGGTGCTCAGAACACAACAGTTTAGAAGCATATACGTATAAAGATACACAACATATCCCTCCAAACTGCTAATATTCCGAAACCCTCCTTTAGAGTGCAGGCATTGTACTTCCTATTTCCAGGACTCAAGTCCGGCTATATAAAAAAATCCGGTTTCCCTGAATCCCTTCACTCAATATTACCCTGTTCACACTCCAACAGATCATCAGGTCCCAAGTACCATTTGTCTCCATTCACTCCTATCGAACACGCTCATGCATGCCTGCTGGAAGTCCAAGCCCCTTGCCCACAAAACCTCCCTTACTCCTTCCTTCCAACCTTTTCGAGGACGACCCCTACCCCGCCTTCCTTCCCCTACAGATTTATACACTCTCCATGTCATTCTACTTTGATCCATTTTCTCTAAATGACCAAACCACCTCAACAACCCCTCTTCAAACCTCTGACTAATACATTTATTAACTCCACACCTTCTCCTAATTTTCACACTCCGAATTTTCCGCATAATATTTACACCACACATTGCCCTTAGACAGGACATCTCCACTGCCTCCAACCGCCTCCTCACTGCTGCATTCACAACCCAAGCTTCACACCCATATGAGAGTGTTGGTACTACTATACTTTCATACATACCCTTCTTTGCCTCCACAGATAACGTTTTTTGTCTCCACATATACCTCAACGCACCACTCACCTTTTTTCCCTCATCAATTCTATGATTAACCTCATCCTTCATAAATCCATCCGCCGACATGTCAACTCCTAAGTATCTGAAAACATTCACTTCTTCCATACTCCTCCTCCCCAATTTGATATCCAATTTTTCTTTATCTAAATCATTTGATACCCTCATCACCTTACTCTTTTCTATGTTCACTTTCAACTTTCTACCTTTACACACACTCCCAAACTCATCCACTAACCTTTGCAATTTTTCTTTAGAATCTCCCATAAGCACAGTATCATCAGCAAAAAGCAATTGTGTCAATTCCCATTTTGTATTTGATTCCCCATAATTTAATCCCACCCCTCTCCCGAACACCCTAGCATTTACTTCTTTTACAACCCCATCTATAAACATATTAAACAACCATGGTGACATTACACATCCCTGTCTAAGACCTACTTTTACTGGGAAGTAGTCTCCCTCTCTTCTACACACCCTAACCTGAGCCTCACTATCCTCATAAAAACTCTTTACAGCATTTAGTAACGTACCACCTATTCCATATACATGTACTTGCAACATCTGCCACATTACTCCCCTATCCACTGCCTTTTCTAAATCCATAAATGCAATAAAAACTTCCCTACCTTTATCTAAATACTGTTCACATATATACTTTCAATGTAAACACTTGATCTACATATCCCCTACCCACTCTGAAACCTCCTTGCTCATCCGCAATCCTACATTCTGTCTTACCTCTAATTCTTTCAATTATAACCCTACCGTACACTTTTCCTGGTATACTCAGTAAACTTATTCCTCTATAATTTTTACAATTTCTTTTGTCCCCCTTCCCTTTATATAAAGGGACTATACATGCTCTCTGCCAATCCCTAGGCACCTTCCCCTCTTTCATACATTTATTACACAAAAATACCAACCACTCCAACACTATATCCCCCCCTGCTTTTAACATTTCTGTCATGATCCCTTCAGTTCCAGCTGCTTTACCCCCTTTCATTCTATGTAATGCCTCACACACCTCCCCCACACTCACATCCTGTTCTTCACTCCTAAAAGATGGTATACCTCCCTGGCCAGTGCATATTCTATGTATTCATATTCTATGTATTCTTCTTAAGTCTCAAACATTCATGTTTATTTCTTATCAAAATGTAGTACTATACCTAATATATACACAGTACTGTATTTCTGTACTTGGTTGAGTCCAATTACCCCTTCTCATTCTCACACTCCAACTTTATACTGCTACAATTCCCATATTTCCACTCTATGGTCAGTGTTAATTTAGGCCAGTACAGCTGGGGTAAATACAGAGGTGTCAACCATTTGCCTCCAACCCTCCAGGAAACACCACTCAAACATTCCTCATTTGTATTAGCAAATTTTTTTCTGCTCTTGTTCTCTACTTACGTAAATCAGGCTTGATCCAAAAATTGGAAATGTAGCTCTAATTCCTGTGACAAAGAGCCCTTCAGTATCAAGTATCCCTTGAAAGGCTACTATTTTTTTTTTTACAATATTAAATTTACTGTTTGTGAATGTGGTACTGTTGAATGGCACACTCTTTTTCACCCCATTACAATGCTTTGGATATTTAACTTGTTGATGTTGAAACATTTAACTTGTCATGTTGAAATAATTGATCTTGCCATGATAAAAACATTCAGCTTTTTGATATGAAAACATTCTACTGCCTGGGGCTCTCTTGTTTGGTGCATCCCTGAGTTTGGTGTTCCATGGTTAGTTGGTGCTGTAACCTTGGTTCTATGTTGGAGCCCCCAAACATCAGCATTATAATAATGTATTAAGTATATGAATACGAGGCCAAGCATATATTCTGGGAAGTCACTAGACCTGCTACAGTAAACAAAACCAACATCTTTCATCAAAGGTAAGCAGTACATGTATATTTCTATCTTACACTCAATTTCAGTACAACAGTGCAAAATATACAGTATATAGCCAATGGAAACCCTCAGCAAAACCACTGGCTAAAACCTAAATAGCTAGGATAATCAGTACAGCATCAGGGAGTAACCAATACAGTGCGAGATACAGCCATATTTCTGCCACATTGTTGGAGCTATCACAACATTTATATCCACCAGGCATGGAAGTTGTACCTTAATCTATAAAATATCTGCTATTGTAAAAAAATAAAAGCTGATTTCTAAACAGAAAAATAACTAGTTGATATTTAGGAACTTATAGGGTGAAGAAAGAATTAAAAGAAAACAAAAATACTGATAAAAATTCATCTTTAAAAAATTAAATGAATAAAAATATATAATAGCTTACTAATTCTCTTTCACTACAAATAAATATGCAACAAGAACTGTCATCTTCATAAAATAAATATATATATATATATATATATATATATATATATATATATATATATATATATATATATATATATATATATATATATATATATATATATAATATATATATATATATAAAAACATTTGCAATATAAAAATGTTCTTTTTTTTTCTATGAATAAAGTTCTTGTGATTTTACAGAAGCTCAAGAAGATAAGTGAGCAACTGGCAGTACAACCTCCAGACCTAGTAGCAGGCAGAACAAACCTTTCTGGTCCTGTAGTACTCGGCGCCCAAATTCTCTGCAGCCGCCTGCGCCTGATTGCTCACTAGTTTCTGGTGAGGAAGCCTATCATCAGCTCTAAGCTTTTGGGAAGTGTGAGCTCCTATATGAGAGAACATCCTACGAACACAAGGAGAAATGGCATGGCCAAAACAACTCTTGGCCAGGGCCAAGACGACAGTCAATTAACTGTGTGCTGCCATACAGCTGAATTTTCATTTCACTTTCAATGGGTATGAAAATTATGGTTTGAGATAATTGGTGCAAAAGAGTTAGTTTTAATTAGTATAAAAGGAGAATAAGAAAACTTTCAGTTAAATTTATGTTAGACAGGGCTGGAAAAATTCTTAGCTCTTAAAAAAAAAAAGAAAACTTTGAAACAAAAATAACACAAACACTAAAGCTAACTTATGGGCTTTTATAACTGATACTTCAAGTAAACTCTTGTGTTTTCATATTTATAATTAACAGATAACATCTGTTTAGAAAATCATGTTTTATATATGAAGGTCATTATTAAAGAGCAAGTGCTTAGAATATAAGTGCAGTGGACCCCCGGTTAACGATATTTTTTCACTCCAGAAGTATGTTCAGGTGCCAGTACTGACCGAATTTGTTCCCATAAGAAATATTGTGAAGTAGATTAGTCCATTTCAGACCCCCAAACATACACGTACAAACGTACTTACATAAATACACTTACAATTGGTCACATTCGGAGGTAATCGTTATGCGGGGGTCCACTGTACTTTGATGTAAGAAATAATAATAAATTCATGAAGTATTTCTGAAGATTAGTAAAGAAATGCAGAGCTTGAGTGAAGTTGAAGGATGAGAAGAGTCTGAACATATGACTGATGATACTAGATGGTTTGCTCATAGACAGAAGAGGGAAAAATTAGAGATAAGAAACATACAGTGGAACCTCAAAAATCGAACGTATCACATATCAAACGTTTCGAAAATAGGACCATTTTTCGGACAAACTGTGTCCCTATTATCAAACGCGCCCCTATTTTCGGACCGCCGGGTACGAGACCTGTCTGCCGCCCACTCCGTCCGCGTCCCCGCGCAGGTGCCGTGAGCAGTTTAGCTTTGTTTATGCTTGAGTGAACACTAACCTGCGCTCTCATTCACGCATTTTACGATTATTTCTTTGTGTTTAGTGCTTGTGGGACTGTGAAATAAGCTGCCATGGGCCCAAAGAAACTTGCTAGTGGTACCCCTGTGGTAAAGAAAGTGAGAAACATCATAGATGTGAAGAAGGAAATAATACAGAAGTATGAGAGTGGTGTGAGACTTGTTGAGCTTGCCAGGATGTATGGGAAAAACAAGTCGACCATCGGTTCTATCCTGTCAAAGAAAGAACAAATCAAGGAAGCTGATGTTGCGAAAGGTGTTAATATAGGGAGAGGATGAGGTGCCTTCTTCAAAGATTAAGGAGATTTGTGCCAAGTGGAATGATGTCCCAATGTTTGTGCAGAAGTACCACCCTGAGCAAGCTGAAACAAGCCATCTTTGCAACAATTTCAGTGACAGAACCATGTCCCATTTTAGGGAAATGTTAAAGAGGCACCAGAAACAGAGGACTGTGGACAGTTATTTTGTGAGACAGGGGTCCAGTGACTCTCAAGCTTGTCCTAGTGGCATTAAAAGACAGAGAAGGGAAGTAACCCCAGAGAGGGCTTTACCTGAAGTCCTCATGGAGGGGGATTCTCCTTCCAAACACTAACCCCAACTCCCTCTCTCCTCCTCCCTATCTTCCAGATGCCATCACCATCTTCAATAAAGGTAAGTAAAAATGTTATTTTATATGTATTACTATACATAATTAAAAACTATAGTATTTGTTGTATGTAAAACTGTAATTAATCTCTATAAAATGTATTTTTCGTGTGAATATTTTTGGGTTTCTGGAACGGATTAATTGTATTTCCATTATTTCTTATGGGAAATATTGCTTCGAATTTCAGACTTTTCGAATTTAGAACTAGCTCCTGGAATGGATTAAGTTCGATTTTTGAGGTTCCACTGTATTAAAATGTATGATTTGTCTAGAAAATTTTGCAAACATATATGATAAATACAATGAGTTTACATAATAAGTTTTTATTTTGACAACTTTTCACTAAACATTCACCAAAATGTCATCAGAATAAAGATTTCCTCTGAGAACTTTTTGTCTTTACCACATTAGGAATCAGTTGTCTATAAGGCAGGTGGAAAAATACACTCCTTGGAAACCCACGTTAAAAAAAAGTATGACAGATAATTAGGCTAATAGATATGTATTAAAGGATAATTTTAGACAATGTGACATTAAGTTTTTCTAAATACTCTGGCTAAAATCATGAACATGAGAAGGAGTGTAGAATATCTAGTGATGGTGGAAATGTAATTATCTGTTTCAGTGCTAATAGAGCTAAAACAGTAATTAATGTAAATGCTGTATGCTGGATGTTAAGGCAGACAAATCTGACTGAATGGAACATGCTTCACTTGCATATACATGAAAATAGATGTTGTGCTAATTTCACAATACATAATGTGAAACTCAATAACAGAAAACACTCTATTAACAGAGTCAAAGAACCACTAGGTCTTTGTCTGTGCTAATAGTAGTTTTCTAAAATAGATGTATTGCTGGTGTGTTTTATTGCTGAAGGCTAAATAAACCACTGTATGCAAGAAACTTTTCAGTGTCAAAAACAATCTGAAATATAGATAAATGCATGAAAGCCCATAAGGTGCATATGATTGGTGATATCCTTCTATACAGTTAAAACAGTTTTGGGAAGAAAAGTAGGAAACAAATATAAAAAAAGTGAATAAACTAATAAGCCCATTAAAAATTTTTACTGGCCATTGGACAAGGAAGGACTGTAGGTTATGTCCAGCATGAAGATTAATGAAAGCGTTTGATTAATAAACTATTTCTTTTTAAATGTTCTAAATTATTTAATTAATGCAGGATTATTGTTCACATTGGTTTTACTGGGAAATAAGTAGATTTTATTACAATCTTTTACACATTATTTATCATAATTAAAAATTAAAGGTAATATGTAATAAAATTTTCAGCATTTGTCTATATACCTGTAGTTCCTGTTTTTAGAACTTTTTAGCTGTTGGTTATTACCATTATTTTATGATGTAACATTTTTAGGCTGCTTTTGTGAATGCCTCATTTTTTTATATTTCAAACACTGCATAGTGTATACAGAGTACAGTTAATACAGTACTTCAAATTCAAATTCAAAATTCAAATTTATTTATTTCTTTGCTTAAAATGTTTAGCAGTTATATATGCATACCTTATTGTGAATGTAAAGTAAATCACAATAACTTGATAAAAAAATCTTAGAAAAAAGATGAACCTCTAAAAAACTCGAAAACAAAATATCTGGCACTGTACTGAATAGCTCAAATGACTCCTGTTCAGAAGCAATAACTGCTATATAATAAAAGTACACAAAGTGGAGCTTAGGAAACTTTAACAATGATAATGTTTTACTTGTACAACGCACCATCTTCCAAGTCAAGGACCTGATGGTTTTGAAACTGCCCGTTGCACGGGCAAAATGTTGTCATTAATAAAGGGTCCTAAAATGCACTTCTCTTTTTAAAACACTATCAGCATTCCTTTACCACTGCTATTCCTTTACCAACTATACAGTGGTCCCTTGAGTTATGATACTAATCCTTTCCAGAAGATGTACCGTACCTCCACACTATCATAGCTCAAGTCTCAAGATACATAGTTTTATGGTAATTCATTCCAAGACATTGGAAGTGAAACTTTTATCCCACCTTGCACACTGTCAGAAATATCTTGCAGCTACAGCTGCTCAAAATATCAACATGGATGACAGCCAATAAACTTACACTGACAAAACCTACTATATTATGTTTGGTAGCAGAGCAGGCTGCGCAACTTAACATTAAGATCGACAGCACTCTAATTGCCAGACATAATGAGGGCAAATTCCTACGCCTATACCTCGACAACAACGTGAATTTCAGCACCCATATCCAACACATATCAAAAATAGTATCCATAACAGTTGGGATCCTCTCCAAGATACGATACTATGTGCCACAAAATGCCTTTCTCACACTATACCATTCACTCATTTATCCATACCTCACCTATGCTATCTGTGCTTTGGGATCAACTGCAGCAATACACCTAAAGCCAATAATAACTCAACAAAAAGCCGCAGTAAGAATAATCACTAAATCCCATCCCTGGCAACACCCTCCCCCCCCACTCTTCACAGATCTAAACTTACTCCCTGTTCAGAACATCCACACTTACTACTGTGCAATCTACATATACAGGACCTTAAATTCCAATATTAACCTTCACCTAAAATGCTCTCTTGATAGTTGTGACAGGACCCACAGGCATAACACCAGACACAAACATCTCTACGACATTCCCCGTGTCCGACTAAACCTTTACAAAAATTCAATGTATGTCAAAGGCCCTAAAATCTGGAACACCCTACCTGAAAACTCTAGAACTGCAGACACATTCATCACCTTCAAAACTAGTTAGAAAACATCTTATCTCCCTGATACACCCTGTCAACTAACTATATAAAAAGGTTAAGAATTAATCTAAGTTTGCCCGAAATGCCTAGCCATGCTAGGTGTTCTAGTGGCCCCCTCTGTAATTAGTATTTTATTACATGTAAACCACACAATAACCAAAATCTGTAAACCCCACATTGTAATCCTTATAGAGAATAAACTTTGATTGATTGATTGATTTAAAAAAATAATTCACAAGCAAGTTTACTCCTTCCTAGTGTCTCACAATATATTCAACCCTTGCCTGCTTGTTTTTTGGCTGAATATAAGTACAAATGATGCAATTATAAAAATGCCTGAGCTGCTTTGTGCAGCTCTTGAAAATAATGAACATCCTTTGTGCCTCTTTCATTACAGTGGACCACAACATCCTGCACCTTAAACTAAAACATTATAGCGTCAGAGGTCATACCCTGGCTTACCTAAAGTATTTTCTTAGTAACTGGCACCAGTATGTTTCCACCAACAGCATAACCTCGTCAACTCAGCCTGTCAACATAGGAGTGCCTCAAAGCAGTGTTCTTAGCTCTTTGCTCTTCCTCATTTACATCAATTATAATCTCTCCAACACATCTCATCTCCATGAACTTATTCTGTTCACAGATGGCACAAGTTTTGCTCTCTCCTACTCAAATCCAACTACTTTCAGTGATAATGTTAATGATGAGTTCCTAAGAACAGCTACATGGATGACTACCAACAAATTCACCCTTAATAGTGACAAAACCTACTACATGATGTTTAGAAAGAGAGCCTCAAATATCCAACATAATGATCAATGGTTTTTCCACTGCAAGACACACCACGGGTCAATTCTTAGATCTACACCTTGACTGCAACTTGAAATTTAATACCCACATCCAACACATAGCCAAGATGGTCTCCAAAACAGTAGGCATCCTTTCCAAGATACATTACTATGTACCTGAAACACTACTACTTACATTGTACCACTCTCTAATCAACCCTTACCTCACCTATGGTATGTATATGTCCCTGGGGATCTACTACACCAAATCACCTGAAACCATTAATAACCCAACAAAAAGACACTGTGTGGACTATCATCCATTCTTGTACCAGAACCCCCCTCCCCCAACTCATCAAAAGTTTGAACTTACTTAATATATAAATTTTTCACCTACTACTGTGCCTACTATATATAAAGAATATTTAACTCAAACATAAACACTCCTCTGTAACTTTTCTATGATAGCTGCAACAGAACACAGGCATACCAGAAGACACAAAACCCTTTTTGACATCCCCCGTGTCTGAGTCAACCTAAGTAAACTCAATGCGCATAAAAGGCCCTAAATTCTAGAAGTCATTGCCTGAAGCATCGAATGGCTCCCCTATCTGCCAATCAATTCAGGTCTATGGTTAAAAAGCACCTCATCTCCCTAACTTAACTGAAACAGTAATATGCTATGTCAAACAAAACCAGCTCCTCCAATTCTGTCCATGTTCTTCTTCCAGTCTTCCTTAAACTCCCATAGAAAAATGGTTACATATCTTGTCCCAGTGTAATTCTACTGTAAATAAGTAACTTCCTGTATCTTCATTTCTATTCAATCACTATGAGACTGAATCCATTTGAAGTAATAAGTCATACTTTTGAAGTTGTACCATTTATTCATTAGCTACCTTTCTTTTTGTACATATGACTAGTTAACTTCATAAGAAATCCTAGTAAATAGTCTATGTCTAAAGCACATAACATTTAAGCATTAGAATTAGTTTGCCTGAAATGCATTGCATACTTGTGGCTTTCTTCTGCGCCTACCAATGTTCTACAACATGTAAACTACATTATCTGTACTGCACTTGCTTGATAACAGCAGAGATGGATATTTGCAGAAAGTCATGCCAAAGCACCAATGCACTGATTGATTTCCAGAAAAATGGTATTTACTGCACACTTTAGGGGCCATGATACTTGTTTATGTGGAAGACTGTGTAATTATAACACATATGCAGTTATGAAGGGTAAGTAATCCAGAATTAATGTGAAAACACCTGTAAAACGTTCAAACTGATGAGGAAACAAACTGCAGCACAGTATAAACTCTGCTACTGGCTGAGATGCTACCACAGACATTCAACTCGTTGCTCAATGGCTGCAATGACATCCTCACAGACCCATCACTCCTATTGGCTCAGATGCCTTCGAAAATGCAAGGCACTGGATTGCTGGTTGGCTAAGGCCCACCCACACAAGAACTAATGCTTCTATTGGCTCAAATACTGCCCAAGAGGCAAACTACCATATCACTGACTGGCTGAGGATGATGCGCTCCGATCATAATGAATAATAATAATAATATAATAATAATAATAATTTTTTTTTTTTTTTTTCAACAAGTCGGTCGTCTCCCACCGAGGCAGGGTGACCCAAAAAAGAAAGAAAATCCCCAAAAAGAAAATACTTTCATCATCATTCAACACTTTCACCACACTCACACATTATCACTGCTTTTGCAGAGGTGCCCAGAATACAACAGTTTAGAAGCATATACATATAAAGATACACAACATATCCCTCCAAACTGCCAATATCCTAAACCACTCCTTTAAAGTGCAGGCATTGTACTTCCCATTTCCAGGACTCAAGTCCGACTATATGAAAATAACCGGTTTCCCTGAATCCCTTCACTAAATATTACCCTGCTCACACTCCAACAGATCGTCAGGTCCCAAGTATCATTCGTCTCCATTCACTCCTATCTAACACGCTCATGCACGCTTGCTGGAAGTCCAAGCCCCTCGCCCACAAAACCTCCTTTACCCCCTCTTTCCAACCCTTTCGAGGACGACCCCTACCCCTCTTTCCTTCCCCTATAGATTTATATGCTTTCCATGTCATTCTACTTTGATCCATTCTCTCTAAATGACCAAACCACCTCAACAACCCCTCTTCTGCCCTCTGACTAATGCTTTTATTAACTCCACACCTTCTCCTAATTTCCACACTCCGAATTTTCTGCATAATATTTACACCACACATTGCCCTTAGACAGGACATCTCCACTGCCTCCAACCGTCTCCTCGCTGCTGCATTTACCACCCAAGCTTCACATCCATATAAGAGTGTTGGTACTACTATACTTTCATACATTCCCTTCTTTGCTTCCATAGATAACGTTTTTTGACTCCACATATACCTCAACGCACCACTCACCTTTTTTCCCTCATCAATTCTATGATTAACCTCATCCTTCATAAATCCATCCGCCGACACGTCAACTCCCAAGTATCTGAAAACATTCACTTCTTCCATACTCCTCCTCCCCAATTTGATATCCAATTTTTCTTTATCTAAATCATTTGATACCCTCATCACCTTACTCTTTTCTATGTTCACTTTCAACTTTCTACCTTTACACACATAATAATAATAATATAATAATAATAATAATACTAATAATAATAATAATAATAATAATAATAATAATAATAATAATAATGTATGCATTAATGCTTTATGTTTGAACATATGAACTCCAGCAAGGGAGATGCAATACCAGGCTATAATGCAATGCCTCATATCATCATCATCATAATCATAATTATAATATAAATTTTTTAATACATCAGCCATTTCCCACCAAGGCAGGGTGACCCAAAAAAAAGGAAAAATCCAAAAGAAAGAAAAACTTTCATTATCAGTCAATACTTTCACAATCACTCATACATAATCACTGTCTTTGCAGAGGCGCTCAGATACGACAGTTTAGTCACTCCAAACTGCCAATATCCCAAACCCCTCCTTTAAAGAGCAATCACTGTACTTCCCAACTGCAGGATTCAAGACCGGCTAACCGGTTTCCCTGAATCCCTTCACAAAATATTACCCTGCTCACACTCCAACAGCTCGTCAAGTCTCAAAAATCATTTGTCTCCATTCACTCCTATCTAACACGCTCACGTACATTTGCTGGAAATCCAAGCCCCTTCCCTTGCCCACAAAACCTCCTTTACCCCCTCCCTCCAACCTTATCAAGGATGACCCCTACCCTGCCTTCCTTCCCCTACAGATTTATATGTTCTCCAAGTCATTCTACTTTGTTCCATTTTCTCTAAATGATCAAACCACCTCAACAACCCTTCTTCAGCCCTCTGGCTAATACTTTTAGTAACTGCACACCTCCTAATTTCCACACAATGAATTCTCTGCATAATATTTACACCTCACATTGCCCTTAGACAGGACATCTCCACTGCCTCCAGCTGCCCCCTCGCTGCAGCATTTACAACCCAAGCTTCACACCCATATAAGTGTGTTGGTATCACTATACTTTTGTACATTCCCTTCTTTGCCTCCATGGATAACGCTTTTTGTTTCCACAGATACCTCAATGCACCACCATAGGCGTCATAAAAGGGGGGGCCACCCCGGGTGACACCATTTAGGGGGTGATACCATAGAGCCTCTAAAGAAGGTGACACTAATGACCAAAACTATGCTGCAGCAACCTAAGAGAAAAATTCTTCGTTTCTATACATTATAGCCTATTATAGGATTACAAATACAAACAGGCCTGTATAGGGAAAATCATTGATTTTGATGATGTGATAGATGATTTTGCAGGATTGAAGGCAAGGAAATGAAATATCATATTCTTTGAGATGTTACCTGTACTCAAGGTTAACTCGGAACTAGTGTTTTTCTTTATTTTTCCATTTTTTTTCATTGTTGAAGATGAATAAATGTAGGATCTGTTGCCTATACTCAAAGTGGTATTTGAGTATATTTTTCCTCAATATTATTACGATTATTTATTTTATCATTAATAAAGTTCAGTTTATGACCTTTAAACGTTCTCATTGTTAAACATTAGTTACTGGTCATGCAGCAGTGATGTAACTGGAGTTTACTACCCCCATACCCCCACCCTTGGATTTCATGGGGGTGACACCAAAGATGCCACCCCGGGTGACACCAATTCTAGCGATGCGTCTGTGCACCACTCACCTTTCTTTCCTTCAATTCTATGGTTAACCTCATCCTTCATAAACCCATCTGCTGACAAGTCAACTCCCAAATATCTGAAAATATTATCTTCTTCCATACTCCCTCTCTCCAATGTGGTATCCAATTTTTCTTTATCTAAATCATTTGATACCCTCCTCACTTTACTTTTATCTATGTTCACTTTCAACTTTCTACCTTTACACACCCTCCCAAACTCGATAATAATATTAATAATACTATTAATATAATAATAAAATACACTCATAATAAAATACTAGTAAAATAATATTAAAATAATAACAAAAATAATTTTTATTTCTACAAGTATATGATACGACTATTATAGACCTAGCTGACATCAATGGCATATTACTGTATATAGAAAGCCCCTAATTATGCAGAGCATTTTTGGGAAACTTAGGTAAATCTTGTTCCCCAGAATGTGACCCACAACAGTCTTACCATTGTAAGCATATCATTTCTCCAATTTTAATCGCAACTCAAAACAAAATTCCTCTATTAGGATAAATTGCAACTGCAATTTATTTTAACTCCAGGGACCACTGTATTTGTAAATAATGTACAGAACATAAAAAGTCACTTTGAATTGGCTATTAATTCAAAGCACTACTGTTCATCTATTTCATACTGAACCTAAACTTTATTACCGAGAATTCTTGTATATAATGAAGAGATTTATGATTCTGGATTTTGCTATGAAACTTTCTTTGTTCATTTTGCAAAGGCCATCTAACCTAATACACAAATCTCCTATCCAACCTGAAAGTCAATTTATAAATAAACAAATGGTTGTGTTTTATTTTTGCCAACCCATCAATGAGACAGTTTCAATGATGAACTTTTCTAATACTTACATGTGACAAGGGTACCTTTTAAGTGGATGATGCAAGGACATAACCATTGTCTTTCAAAATAAAAATAAAAATCTTCAGAGAAAATATTACCAATATAAATAAAATAGTATTGGTTATATTTTCCACTCTTTACCTACATTGTTTTCAGGACTCATGGTGAGCTGAATAACAAAGATTGTGATGATAAAGGCCATAAAAAATTGTCAAAAAACTGTATTTCAAATTATAGTACAAAGAAAACCATAGTTATTAAAACCTTTACAGATTTTAGAAAACTTTATTGTTAAAAATCACCAACCTACCTCTCAAAGGAGAATCAACAGATGCCTTTTTCAAGAAAATTACTTGAATGAGCATAAATTTATGGAAAAAAAAAAAAAAAAATAAAAAGTTCGAAAATTTGAGAAAAAGATATACGTATAGCAAAAAAGAGAAAAGCCTCTTATAATATAAAGCTGAAAATGCCTAATTTTTTTATGCTAATTCCTTCATAACAGTGGGTGTGTGAATTAATGAGATTGTAAAACAAACAGGAGTTATGTTTTATCATAGAATATGTATTAATTATTTTTTAGAAACTGTATAAAAATTACACAATTAAATTAATTTTTTATTACTACCTAACATTTAATATTAAGTTTACTACACTGAAGACCGAAAGAACTCTCTTGGGCATTATCTTTATCAGGAATATTAATATCTTTATGAGGGATAACAATAACAAACACTGTCCTCGTGTTTCTACAAAGTTAAAAAAGTACAAGAATCTGGTAATTACCAATGGAAAAGTATGCACATGAGATGAAACCTTTCATGTTTTTTCTTATAATAATATTTAATAATGGAAAAATACTTACATTGACTTCTGAATAGACGATATCAATGAAACTGCCAAGGACAATGACGAAATCAAACACGTTCCAGGCATCACCAAAGTAATACTGCAAATTCAGCATAAAGTGATACAAACATTAATTACATACACCTAGTTACACCAATAAGAATGACTTCCTCTAGCCATAAAATGACCAATTATTTATATTACTGAAGAGAGACTAGAATCACAAATAAATGTAAATTTTTAAGCATATACAACAATGTTCAATTTAGTCAGTAAAGTAAAAGGTGGCACTGTAGGATCAGGAACAAGTAACAGAAGCAATTAAAATTAATCTTATAAGAAACATGGGTAAGACATGGATACTTTAACAGATTATTTATATAACTCTTCATGTACAATACACATAAATAATGATTACAATTATATTAACACATTGGCCATCTTCCACCAAGGCAGGGTGGCCTGAAAAAGATAAACTTTCACCATCATTCACTTCATCACTGTCTTGCCAGAGGCATGCTTACACTACAGTTATAAAACTGCAACATTAACACCCCTCCTTCAGAGTGTAGAACTTCCCATCTCCAGAACTCAAATCCAGCCTGCCAGTTTCCCTGAATCCCTTCATAAATATTACCCTGCTCACACTCCAATAGCATGCCAAGTCCTAAAAACCATTTGTCTCTATTTGCTCCTATCTAACACGTTCACGGATGCTTGTTGGAAGTCCAAGCCCCTTGCACACAAAAACCTCCTTTACCCTGTCCCTCCAACCTTTCCTAGGCCGACCTCTACCCCACCTTCCCTCCACTACAAATTCATACTCTCTCAGTCATTCTATTTTGTTCCAGCCTCTCTACATGTCCTAACCACCTCAACAACCCCTCCTCAACCCTCTGGATAATAGTGTTGGTAATCCCACATCTCCACTGCCTCCAGCCTTCTCCTTGCTGCAACATTCACCATCCATGTTTCACACCCATATAAGAGCATTGGTATAACTATACTCTCATACATTCCCCTCTTTGCTTTCATGGACAAAGTTCTTTGTCTCCACAGACTCCTAAGTGCACCACTCACCTTTTTCCCCTCATCAATTCTATGATACACCTCATCTTTCATAGACCCATCCGCTGACACGTCCACTCGTAAATATCTGAATACATTCACCTCCTCCATACTCTCTCCCTCCAATCTGATATCCAATCTTTTATCACCTAATTTTTTTGTTATACTCATCACCTTACTCTTTCCTATATTCACTTTTAATTTTCTTCTTTTACATACCCTACCAAACTCATCCACCAACCTCTGCAACTTCTCTTTAGAATCTCTCAAAAGCAGTGTCATCAGCAAAGAGCAACTGTGACAACTCCCACTTTGTGTTAGATTCTTTATCTTTGAACCCTACACCTCTTGCCAAGACCCTCGCATTCACTTCTCTTACAACCCCATCTATAAATATATTGAACAACCATGGTGACATCACACATCCTTGTCTAAGGCCTACTTTTACTGGGCAATAATCTCCCTCTCCCCTACATACTCTAACCTGAGCTTTGCTATCCTCATAAAAACTCTTAATAATAAGACCTCTACAGGAACAACTGGGGACAAAATGTTTTTTCTTTTTTGACTTTTTAGCAGATAAATACAGAAGGGGTTTTCTAGCTGCTTGCTCCTGGTATTTTAGCCTCTTTTTACGACATGCATGGCTTACAGAGGAAGAATGCTATAGCCCACTACCCCTAAATCTCTTTGGCCAGACTTAAGTCATGGAGATGGAAAGGGCAGTGCCTGCATTCTGAAGGAGGGGTTACAGTCAGAGGAGAAATCTGGTCGTGATGTTAGCACATTCTGGAAAGACGCAATTGAGTAAATGTTAGTGCACTAACGTTTTTCTTTGAGTCATCCTTCCTTGGCAGGAGATGGCCACTGATGTAAATACTATAACATACTGTACCTAGACAGAAGCCTACATAAGGACTGGACATAAAAAGGTTCAAGTGAAAAGCACGTTAACCAACAGAACATCACATTACAATCCAAGATGAAAATATTTTGTATCTAATTCCTACAAACATTTTTAAGAGTGAAATTCATTTTTTTTTTCAACAATTCGGCCATCCCCCACCTAGGCAGGGTGACCCAAAAAGTAAGAAAATCCCCAAAACGAAAATATTTTCATCATCATTCAACACTTTCACCTCACTCATACATAATCAGTGTTTTTGCAGAGGCACCCAGATACAACAGTTTAGAAGCATATATAAAGATACATTAAAACTGACCTGAAATAATATAATACACTCCATATAGAATATAACATCAGGGCCCCAATTATATATGTACGTATATACCATCCTATTACACATCCCTCCAAACTGCCATTATCCCAAACCCCTCCTTTAAAGTGCAGGCATTGTACTTCCCATTTCCAGAACTCAAGTTCAGCTATATAAAAATAACCTGTTTCCCTGAATCCCTTCACTAAATATTACCCTGCTCACACTCCAACAGCTCGTCGAGTCCCAAAAACCATTCGTCTCCATTCACTCCTATCTAACACGCTTGCTCAAAGTCCAAGCCCCTCCCCCACAAAACCTCCTTTACCCCCTCCCTCCAACCTTTTTGAGGATGACCCCTACCCTGCCTTCTTTCCCCTACAGATTTATATGCTCTTCATATCATTCTATGTTGATCCTTTGTTTTTTTTTTTCAACAAGTCGGCTGTCTCCCACTGAGGCAGGGTGACCCAAAAAGAAAGAAAATCGCCAAAAAAGAAAATACTTTCATCATCATTCAACACTTTCACCTCACTCACACATAATCACTGTTTTTGCAGAGGTGCCCAGAATACAACAGTTTAGAAGTATATACGTATAAAAATACACAATATATCCCTCCAAACTGCCAATATCCCAAATCCCTCCTTTAGAGTGCAAGCACTGTACTTCCCATTTCCAGGACTCAAGTCCGGTTATATGAAATAACTGGTTTCCCTGAATTCCTTCACTAAATATTACCCTGCTCACACTCCAACAGATCGTCAGGTTTCAAATACCATTTGTCTCCATTCACTCCTATCTACCATGCTCACACACGCTTGCTGGAAGTCCAAATCCCTCGCCCACAACACCTCCTTTACCCCCTCCCTCCAACCTTTTTGAGGACGACCCCTACCCTGCCTTCCTTCCCCTACAGATTTATACGCTCTCCATGTCATTCTACTTTGATCCATTCTCTCTAAATGACCAAACCACCTCAACAACCCCTCTTCAGCCCTCTGACTAATACTTTTATTAACTCCACACCTTCTCCTAATTTCCACACTCCGAATTCTCTGCATAATATTTACACCACACATTGCCCTTAGACAGGACATCTCCACTGCCTCTAACTGCTTCCTCGCTGCATCATTTACAACCCAAGCTTCACACCCATATAAGAGTGTTGGTACCACTATACTTTCATACATTCCCTTCTTTGCCCCCACTGATAATGTTTTTTGTCTCCACATATACATCAATGCACCACTCACCTTTTTTTCCCTCATCAATTCTATGGTTAACCTCATCTCTCTCTTATTCTTATCCTTCATAAACCCATCTGCTGACACATCAACTCCCAAATAGTATCTGAAAACATTCACTTCTTCCATACTCCTTCTCTCCAATGTAATATCCAATTTTTCTTTATCTAAATCATTTGATACCCTTATCACCTTACTCTTATCTATGTTCGCTTTCAACTTTCTACCTTTAAGCACCCTAAATATGCACTGTATTCCCAACCTCACTCTCTTCCATGCATGTTTCTTTTCATCTTCCTTTCCTTTCATCTCCCAGCTGAATGTGGCTTGCAGCTGAAACACTGCCAGTAATTTCAACTATTACTTTATTTGCCTTGCAATAACTGTACTTACAAACTGGTAATCACTCTCGCTCACACATGTACGCAATCACACCAACTCTTACTTGTGCTCCCTTACACTCTCGCACAAAACTATGCACCACATCAACACAACCCCAGGTAGTCATAAATGAGCGAGTCCATCAATTCTTTTTAGAATTCATAAACTAGGTTTCAAAATATGATACCATACCTTGAACCTGAAGGCCATTATCTTGAGAACAAATTCAAGAGCAAAGACAGCAGTGAAGATGAGGTTGAGAATGTCAAGGGCATGAGTGTAAATTTCTGGTTCCCCTCGAAATTTCATTGCCAAAGAGACAGTGTTGAGCATGATGAGGACGAAGATAGCATATTCAAATGGCTGTGAGGTAACAAACCACCAAATTTTATATTGGAACCGGTTCTTGGGGATATACCGTCTAACTGGTTTGGCTTTGAGAGCAAATTCTATGCAGTTTCTCTGTGAGATAAAAGAAAAAATAATACATTAGTGATATACTCAACTCAGTGCCAATAATTTGGTGAACTTGGTATTCAGCATCCATAACATAATCATATACTAAAAGAAAAGTGGATAATAATAATAACCAAAAGTAAGTATTGCATTTCCCAGCATACTATATGGAGTGCCTTTTTTCCCACAATAAGCCTTGGAAAATCACCCTGTGCCGTATATGCTCAAGGGCAGGGTTAAGGGTAGGCTTTGGGTTGCATTTTATCACAAAGTATCAGCATCATTAGCCTTTGAATATGATTACTGATTTACCATTATGATACTTCAGTCATGCACCACAGATGTTGGAAAATATGATATTAATTTAGGCTTTATGATGGTAAACTCTTAGATAATAAGCAACATATTCCTTTACCCAATTCTGTTTATTAAAGTTTAGTTACTACAATCATAAATATTACTACTTCAAACATAGTTCTTACACCAGTTACAACTTCTACTTCAACTAAAGTCTGCAATTCTCCCAACAAGCTTAAGAAAGTTGATTATTGTAAATACTGCTATCTTTGCTACTTAATATCAGACTAGAAGTATGAAGGAAGTGAATATATACTATTTACATATTTGGGAGAGGACATGTCAGCAGATGGGCCATGAAAGACAATGTGAACCATAGAATAGTCAAAGAGAAAATAGGTAGGTGGAGTGTTGATGCATAAGTGGAGACCCAAAATGGTTTATCTAAAGAGGCTAAAATAGACATGTACCAAACCTTTCATTTGGGTGTGCAGCATGGGTTTTAATATTGCAGAAATGAGAAGGATGGAGGAAGTGAAGTTATGCTTGTGAGCAATGTGTGATGTGAATATTATTCAAAATACTCATAGCACAGCAATTAGAAGATGGTGTGGGGCTACAAAAGGTATTACTCAAGAGGGTAGAGGAGAGGATGTTGCAGTCAGACATTTAGAGAGAATTTTGCAATGGTTTGGAAATTTAGAGAGGATGAAGTAGAATAAGATGACCAGGAAGGGGGTAGGGGTCATCCCAGGAAGTGTTGAAAGGAGGGTGCACAGGAAGTATAAGTGGTGTGTCTTGCATCCAGCAGATCTGTTTACACAGGGAAATCAAGGTGAGTGCTTTCAGGGATTTGATGTACCATCTGAGTGTGAGCAATGTGACATTAATGAAGAGATTCAGGGAAAGTGATTAGCTGGACTAAAATTCTAGAAGTATGAACAGTGCCTGATCTATGAATGAGGGGTGAGAATGTCACAATTCAATGGGAGTCATTTGAACTGTGATGTATGTGCACTTAATGAATGAGAGATAATGTTTTCTTTTTTTATGGATCACCCTAAATTGGTGGGAGATAGCTGATGTAGCTAAAATAATAATAATAATAATAATAATAATAATAATAATAATAATAATAATAATAATAATAATAATAATAATAATAATAAAATTAAAATGATAATGAAATATTAATATCAATACTACTAATAATAAATAATACCTTATTTCCAATGAAACAGTTTTTACAAAACTGGTGACATTTAACAGTACACGTGGAAAGTCCCTGGTTATGCAGAGCATTTCGGGTAAGCTAAAACCCAACAAAAGATTAACAGAACATGATAGAACATAATAAACCTTTCACAAATGTAGTATACATATATACAAAGGAATTAAAGATATATACAGAACAAAAGTAATTATAATGAATATAACAAAGACTATGTAACCAAAGGATTTAAAAATCTGTTCACTCACTATTATAAGTATCCTGCCACATTCCACACAAGAACTTTTTCAAACTCACTCCCACTAGGCAGGGGCAGTGCCAAGGGGGTGGTTGAGGGCTTCAACCCCCAAAGCCCCCAATAAAAAATAATAATAATGCTGCTTTAAAATAAGTCTCCTAGTCTCCCTTCCACTGAGATAGACACCCCTAAGGCTTCCCAAGTATAAAAATTCTGGCATCACCTCTCCTAGGAGAAGACATGATAGATGAGTACAAGATAAAAGAGATATGAAAGAACAGATGAAGGAGATTTCTGAACATGATCAATAGTTGTAAACAAAGGAAGAAGGGGGTGCGAAAAAGATAACAGAAGCTTTTCTGGAAAAAGTTTTAAAATAATGGAATGAGTTACTGTACATTTAAGTCAAGTCAATCACTCAATTTTCTACCCAAGTATTGAAACCACCTGACATAAAATAATGATTAATTAAATTCTGAAGATGAGACACCACAATCATAAGTCTGTTCCTGTGGTTACAAAGAGATAATGATAAAGAGGTAATTACACACCCCCAACCTCAACTGTTCACCTAAATACATTATGAAAAAACTGAAAAATAAGATTTCCAAGCCTCATCAACCGGCATGAGGCCACACCTATGAAATATGGTACCAGTGGTTGGTTCTGAGGATTCTTCTTTCTTTATAGCATGGCCTAAAGACAGACTTCCCTGCTGGCTGCCTGATCAACTAGGCTTTTGCTGCTAACAGTCTGCATGCCCACAGCCATTACATCATTAAACAGGTTGAAAAGTCTTCGACCAGAGATGGTGACACTTTTTTTTTTAACTGTGCCAATTCAAAAATATCTAAACAAGACAGGACTCACAACAATGGATTCAAGTTGGACAAATTTAGATTTAGAAAGGAAGTAGGGAAGTACTGGCTTGGCATTAGGTTTGTAGATGAGTAGCTTTAAATGTAGCTTGAACATGTACATAAGTGGGTGTGGTTGGATGTGAGTTGAGCCTACCTACCAAACTTTTCTTTGTATATGTACGTAGTGGTGGGTCACTGGAATATGGATCAAGAAGAAGTGATGCATGCTACATCTACTGAGAACTTTATTATACTGTACTGTACTTTATGACTGACTAAATACTCCTGCAGCTACAAACAGATTTTCACATCATAAGTATAATGGAAAAGAAAGTAGACTCCTTAAGATGATGCATTAGAATCCCAGGGAATTTTTTTTTTTTTCAACAAGTCGGCCATCTCCCACCGAGGCAGGGTGACCCAAAAAAAAAGAAAATCCCCAAAAAGAAAATACTTTCATCATCATTCAACACTTTCACCTCACTCATACATATACGTGCACATAATTTTTGTGTGTTCAGAAAAACCAAGTGTGAACAGAGTAGACTATAATCTTTCAAAACTGTCCCACAGAACACTTTGTGGAAGGCAACTTGTAAGGTCACCCTGTCTGACTGTTACCCAGGGTTGTTCAGCTGAACACTAAAATTGGTTCCTCCCTATTCCTTACCACACCACAAGTCTGAAGATCTCTTAAGTCTGTCAAGCTTATGAGAGAGGAAAATATCTGTTGCAGTTTCAGGTAATTAAGATGGTTAAAATGCTCCTCAAGGGTGTTGGTTCAGGACCTCACCAAGCTGTTTGTTCATGTTGTCTAGTTTCTACCAACCTGAGACACTGACTAAGGTTAAGCAGGAAGTACCTGATGTTAACACAAAGGTTGGTTTATCTTTGCTAATCTCCCTTCTTCCTGGTTTGTCCTTAAGAGCCATCTTGGCAGGACAACATGCTGTGCACCAAAAGTAGTCGAAAAGGAAAGCTATAATTTTTTTTTTTAATGCACCAGTCGTATCCCACCGAGGTAGGGTGACTCAAAAAAGAAAAACTAAAGTGTTTCCTTTTACATATATTAATTTATACAGGAGAAGAGGTTACTAGCCCTTTGCTCCTGGCATTTATTTGCCTCCCACAACACCCACGGCTTACGGAGGAAGAATTCTGTTTCACTTCCCCATGGAGATAACAGTAAATAAAGAACAAGTACTATTAAGAAAATAGAATAAAGCTCAAAAGAGTGTGTATATATATGCATGTACATGCATGTGTAGTTTGGGCTGAGTGTAAGTAGAAGTGGCAAAATATACCTGGTATCTTGCGTGTTTATGAGAAAGAAAAGGTACCAGCAATCCTACCATTATGTATAACAATTACAGGAAAGCTATAATTATTTTTATTAATGTTTCATGATCATCATTATAGATGTGCATCAAGAAAGTTATAATCTGGCCAAAGTAAACCAATATATTACTAATTCACTATAAATGCCACAGTTGTATATCATGTCACAAGTAAATTTTAACGATTGATTCTTATCATTTAAGAACAACAATAGCTTTTCTTTTTTGTGCCAAAATTTTGCATATATGTATATATATATTGTGAGTGTGATGGTGCTGTTCTCCATGGGGAAGTGGAACAGAATTCTTCCACTTTGAGCCATGCATGTTGTAAGAGGCAACTAAAATGCCAGGAGCAAGGGGCTAGTAACCCCTTCTCCTGTATATATTACTAAATTTATAGAAACTTTTGTTTCTCTTTTTGGGCCACCCTGCTTCGGTGGGATATGGCCAGTGTGTTGAAAGAAGAAGTGTTGGTGCTGTGTATTTTGTGTGTGAGGTCATTATGTTAGGAAGTGACAATCTCTTGAATTCATCTGGGCTGAAAGTGGAAGGAGAAAGTGTGAGAAAACCTAGGTATAACCACTATTCCTTCCTCCCTGATGATCCTGCCTGGCTATAGACAGGATCACTAATGCAAGCTCTGAGGTGGTGTTGAGCACACCACAGAGCCTGCATCAGTATGTCACTTGTGATCATTCTTTTCCCTGGTGTTCTTAAGAAGTCAGTCTCGATTCCTCTCAAAATGTCCTTAGCTAATGCATGTATCGTGAAAAATCTTGGCTAACCACTGCTTTGTGATTGTGTTCTTCTTCTTTATTTTCATTGCTATTCCATCAAAATAATGTGAAACTAAGAATTAAAATGTGAGGGCAAATCTATAATGTCAGTTAGATTTTTTTAGTAATGTCTCAGAACTCATTATTTTTTATATACTGTACTGAAATTCCATCTATGCTTATGTATAAAACTTCTTAAAATACTTTGCTATATTGTTGCAACCCCTGAATGGTTGCAATGATTATTATGTATATATATAATTATTATTTTTTAATTTAATTTTATATTGCTTATATTTGCGATAATAGCTAAATCGTAAATGTATTGTTTTATATTGTTATTTGATGTAGTTTCCTTTGTTAGGTAGGATGTAACATATTATGTGCTCAGTTCAAGTCTTGATTGTCTAACTACTGTAATTATCGCTGTTTGCTCGTTATATTGCCGGCTTCTTGCTGGGCGACTGCTGTCCACGGAGCTATCACGTGATCGAGGGGGGGGTGTCCTCACCTCGCCTGAAGTATCCGGTCTGCTCTAGACTCGCTTGGAGGTTGGACAGATTGTCTGTCTCATTATTCTTGTTAGTTCTGTAGAACTCTGTTCACAGAACCTTGTATAGACTTAGTGATTTTCGACGTTGTACTGAGGTTGTGTGTCGCATAGACACTCTGAGCATCTCAGGTCCTTAGCTGTAGCTTCTGACCTAACGTTGTACTGGTTTCTGTGTATTATCACAGTCGGGGATTTTCTTATGCTGAACTTAGATTCAGTATTATGGGAGTTTTGTAACTTTTGTGGAGGATCTGCTGATGGTCCCTACTTAGTGTCGTTATATTATCTCCTTGTTCCTGATTCTGTGTCGCAGTTGCTTGTTGTATTGCTATTGGGCTTTAGCATTCTTTTTGTTGTTCAAGCAGACTGTTCTGGTTGCCAGTCGGTCAAGAAGTTAGTTTATTTGAGGACTTTGTCAGTCACTTGTTTAAGTCTAGTTGAGTCGTGAGACATAGCGAACTACTTAGAGCACTTACACGCATACACAAACTTGTACATATTTGTAATATCTTATTAAATGTTAATGTACCAGACGGTACTTAAGAATTATAAATGTGATATGTGCTTTCAGCACAATAATATTGAACTCGAGAGATGTGATATTATTTTGATTATTGTGATTAATTTAATTTAATTTGATAATATACCTCTAGACTTAATAAATTTATTAAATTTTAATTTTTCTAGTTAGTAGCCTACCAGTTGTAATCCTGAAGCACTATTGAATAATACTGAATTCTAATGGATAATTGGACAAGGATACTGACTACTTGTTACGAAAACCCAGTAACAGGCTGGATGCTAGAAGGGCAGTCCTTTCTAGTATTCACTGGAGATCTCTAAGCTTTTAGAATCGCATTTTTTGTAACATATATCATGTTTATTATGACTATTTTCCTTCATTTACTGTCTCATGCTAAGCTGTGTTAGACAGCCAGAGAACTTAATTCACCAGTTTTTTAGACCAATTACTTTGAAGAAAGAAAAAAATTCTCTTCTCAGGTATACTATTTTAATCTTAATTCATCTTGATTGGACAGATTTGTCCTAACCTATTTCTCTTAGTCTAACTGCTTTCATGGTGATGCAATAAATTTTCATTGAAAATGAAAAAATGACTCTTGAAAATTTTATTGGAACAAACTCTTACTAACGTAATGACAGGAACGGAGTTTCAGCCAGTTCGCATGGAAAAGAAAAGAACAAAAATATTGTATATCTGAAAATATATGGCAACAGTTCCATTTATATGCCACACAAAACTTTGGTATACAGCAATGTGAATATTAGCAATTACGTATATTGATATTTTGTTTGATGTACAAGAAGAATTTTTTAATAAAATACCATTACTTTTCTGAATATGAATCAAGGAAAAATGCCATATAATAAACAAATACTGCATACACTGGAAATATGGAAACGTTGCCTTAGTGAAATAAATTCAAAGTAATTAACTAATAAAAATCATGCAAATCACATGAAAAAGTTGTAGAGGTGAGAGTAATTTGAAAAATCTACTGTCTGTGCTCAGGTTCTATGAACCAATGTAAGAAAAGCTACCTGTTAATTTCACCTCTGTTCGTGTGTAATACGTGGTCAATGGGTGAGTGAGGCAGCAACTCTGCTTGCTCTACCAATATCCCTCCTACCCAACTTCAGCACACAGAAACCTTCACCTCACCACATGCATGTCCAGGCACTTATACTCTTACCATAAAAGTTAGTGGTGTGGGAGAGCTTAGTACTTTGTGGGGGTGTTGCAGTGGCAAGGTACATTGTGGGGATTGAGTATGCTGTTTTAGTGAAGTACAGGAAGGAGGTGGAATATAATAAGTGGTAGGAAATCTAGGAAAGAGTGAACAGCAAATGTAAAGTACTGTACTGAGATCAGACAGGAGAAAAGAGGAACAGTATGTGATAAAGGAAGGGAGAGAGATAAGGGAGGAGGAGAAAATAAACTGGAGAGAGAGGAAGGAAAGAGTATATTAAGGAATTGTTATGGGAATTGTACATTATTAAATTTCATTGTTAGAAATTGAAATTAAATATGGGATATTATAGCCCAGGAACACATTTCTGATTATAACATGGGTGTGTACAGGACAACAGGCTCAAAGTTTCAAATAATTTTCAGGAATGCATTAACATAATGGGGAAACCACACTGCACCATACTGACAAACCAGAAAATAACTTTCAGATGTATGGACGGCGAAATGCTAAAACTCAAAACACAAAAGCAGACTAAAATTAGACTACAGACTCTCCTCACTTAACGACAGAGTTCCGTTCCTAAGACCTCATCATTAAACGAATTCATCGCGAAGTGAGGAGCACACTATAATGGTAGTGAGTTTGTGTCAACCATCTTTGATATTGTTTTAATGTCACCTTTGCAACATTTATAACATTTCTGGTATATTTTTAAATGCTTATACAGTACTGTATTGTATACTGAAATATATATACATTATTTAGGTATGAATACTGGTCAGAGCCCTTCATAAGTCAGAGGCGTTGGTAAGCAAGTACATTGCTAAGTGAGGAGAGGCTGTATATAGTGGTAGTACAATGTTCCAGTAAAATAATAAATGAAATTAAAAAGTCCAAAGACATGCTGCTAAACTGGTAATAGAATAAAAGGAAAATAAATTAAGAAGAAAAACTAAACACACCAGAAATAACTTCATTGATAAACAGTAGAAACAGAGGATAAATGATACCTCTATAGAGGATCATAAAAGAAAACAAGAAAATAGAAAGCAAATTTCTCTACATCATCAATAAGAACAAAAAGCCACAGGTCTCTTATGAGTGCAATGGTATTTTGTGTGTGTTTATTTTATGCTCATGGTAGGACCATGTTTGTTTCACAGAGACTGGTGAAGAATGGATGATTTAATACTTTCATTGGTAATGCTAGGGATGAGATGATACCAAAATTTTTGCCAATACCAATACTCAAATTTAAGCCAATACCAATACCATTAAAATTACTCAACACCCACTGATACTATAAAAATTATTTGAAACCTACTGAAGCAGATGCCTATACTCAATTTTATCCCAATATTGACATAATCAAAATTAGCTGATACCAATACTTTGGCACACCCCTAATTAAGTCAAGTGGTGGCAGCCTGTTGTGGACGTGTCTCCAGTTGTTGCTGCTGCTACAGTAGCTTACCAAACATGAGGGAGTACAGGTTTTTTCCTGCTTTATGCAACTGTGCTCTTATGCCATGCCCCATTTATATCCGTAATTTTCTATGAGTGATAGACATATGGTATATGCAACTAGTGCGGTTGCAAAACAATTACGATTTTTATTTTACAGAATTTTTTGTTAATGGCCTGAGCTTAGTACAGCTGACATGGGCCATCTCCTATATGAAATGAGGGACACCTGTATAGAGGTATGGGATAATAGCTCTTTGCTATTATTTCCTATTAAAAAGACACATTTAATGTAGCACCTATTAAAAAATATGGAAAAATAGCACCTAAGAAGAGAACATTTGAGTTACAATTTAAATTCAGTGACATCTGTACACAGAAAAAAGTAATACACATAATTGTCACAGCGTATGTTTTCTGAACCTCAAGAATTAGACACAATAGAAAAACTTCAAAACTGCAATAAAATAATTTCATGATTAAAAACATAAATTATGATAAAATACTGAAGACACAGGAAATTCTCTAAAAAAAAGGAAAGGGGGGGGAGAAATAAAGAAGAGATAAGATAACCAAACACAAGTTAATACAGGAAATAAGCAAACCATAATTGGGTGGACAAGAGGTCACAAATTCAGGTTATAAAAAAGGAAAAAGAGAAAACATGAAGTACCTGAGTACTTCTTAACAAACACAGACAGCTGGAATGGGCCCTCAGCAATTCTTAAACACAGAGTTGGAATGGGTTCTCATTACTTCTTAACAAAACTAGTCAGTTGGAATGGGTTCCAAGAGGAGATAATACAGTTTGTATCACAAAAATGTTAAGTTAAAAAATATATATGACCAAGGTAATTAAAGAAGATTAGAGACCAGAAACATATATCTACTCCTTTAACTATAATTGCATATTATTAATCCTTAGAGGGTCCAAGAATTTTCAAAAAAATTTATTTTTTCTTATGAAATGGTAAAGAATCTTCTTCTGAAGGTATTAAAACAAAAAGCACAAAATATGATGGAAAATTGATGATATTACACTATTACGAATTTTGCTGCATCAGCGATATTTATGTATCGGTGATTTTGTCCATTTTGACTCCTATTTTAGGCCAATTACATAATTCCAGTCGACCCAACATTTAGCTATGTCACTAGAATTACTTCTATTTTATCAATTGAGCACAAGAAACTGCCCAAACAACTATTTCAACTACCCAATAAAGTGATCAGAAATTGGTAATTTGGCCAATTTCACACAAAGTTCAAAATATTCCAATTTCAAAATAGGGTTCAGAATAAACAATGTAAGCATTCTTGGCACTAAAATAATATTTCGTCTGTTTATCGGTTACGTTTCCAGGCTTTACATATGAATTCTATTTTTATTTTTTTACATAAAGAATTTTTATTCATACCAAAAAATAGAAGCTTTACTGTTATGCAATATTGTAATAAGTGCATAAATAATGTCAGCACATTCATGAATGTATATCAGACCAACCAGTTGACGTGTAATGTCATCTGTTTGCTCTTGAACATCAGCAAAAATCGAACATTTTTGCTTTGAGCTCAATTTCAAGTTATTTTCAGTACTAGAACCAGTAATATATCTTCCATTCTATTAAATGAGACCAAGAAACCCCAAATACAACTGTAAAATCCATGCAAAAATACACCGCAGAGTCGGTGTTTTAATCCAAAAAACACGGTCACTTTTTTTTTTTCTCATTGTGCACTGCATGCTGCAGGATTTGTTTTATATGGTGTACACTTACCACATAAATGCATTCTCTCATATCTAGGCCAAAATTTACTACTCACAGCTCATCTGAGTGAGCTGAGCTCATGACGTAGATCTAAGGCTTGGACTCTCAAAGGGTTATTAATTGCATACATACATGAATCGTGAAAAAACTTCTCCAGCTGGATATATTTTTGAGAACACTAAGGGTTGTTAAAGCAAAATGCATCTTAGTATTTTCTTAGTATACCTTTCAGTGCTATGTAATAGATGGCCCTTAAAGGAAGGTGCCTTGATGCTGGTATAGGAATCAAGACAAGGAACTGATGCTACCCAACCCTTCCTTGGATCACACTTGATTACCTCCCATTTCATAGGTGCTGTATAACCCCTGCAAGTTTAGTACATCCCATAAATACTATAATAATAATATCAGGTAGTAGATGGAAGTGGGGTGCTACATGGAGAACTGTAACCAAGTCTTATTGCATCAGGAATTTGTTCCACAAGAACAAGCAATGCTGCCAGAAATTTATTTTGTATGTCTTTGTGAAACAAGTTTGTGGTGGCCCATGTCCTCATCATGAAATACACTGTAGGACACAATGCCAGCACCCTTCCATCTACTATGCAGCACTGGCAAAAGACTTAACAATATCCACTGAGCAATTAAGTCTTGGGAAACAACCATCAAGTGACTAAGTCTTGAGAAAAAGCATGTGTCCAGGTGATGCATTTCACTTTTACAAAAATCAGCATTACAAAATATACGTGATGTCCAGTTCTGGAGCAAATTTTAACTGAAGAACATTCCATTCAATACACTCGTAAGATCTATTTCTCCTGCATTGAGTTACAAACCTGATTTTTATCGAGGCAACAGTTCTTGTACTCTTGTTCACCTTCGCTCTGGAATGTGACGATAACAAAACCAACGAAGATGTTAACCATGAAGAAGGCAATGATGATGATATATATGATGTAGTAGACAGCTACCATTGGGCGGTAGTTGTGAAGTGGACCAACATCTTCGGAGTTGGAGTCGATGGACACGTATAACAACCTACACAACCAAAGAAAACCTCTTATAATAAGGCTGCATGTACAGCAGGGAGGCCAGTAACAAAAAATACATTATACGATTCTGGTTTATTAATTAAAAAGACTTGCAGGAAGTAACAAGTAATAATTAAATATGGTACCAGCATCTGTAATGAAATTCTTGTTCATTATATATATAACTCAACTGCTCAAATATCATCTCTAAATAAAGTATTCTTTCTAGATCTAAGGCCCTCTTCTCCTGAGTAGCACATCACAGCAACACAGGTGACATCACAGCAACACAGGTGACATCACAGCAACACAAGTGACATTACAGCAACACAAGTGACATTACAGTAACAGAAGCAACATTTCAGGAACACAAGTAAAATCTCAAGTACATACATGAATGACATCACAGCTACATGAGTGATACTCCAGCTACACGAGTACCATCAGTTACAGGAGTGACATTACAATTACACGAGTGATATCAGTGAGAAATATTTAGCATTATTTAACAAAATGCTCTACATAACCAGGGACATTCCAATAAGTCTGTTAAACATGGTGCCTATTCTTACACAACTGTACACTTTACTTTCTGGAAATAAACATTGTACATTGTATCCATCATTACTAAAGTGTTCATAAAATATTGCCATTTAGGTACTTTCCCTGCTGTCTGTACACTATATCCATTATCAATACAACATTTTCACCATCTCCAATAAATGCACTGCAGCTATACTATGTGAGCTCAGTCTTTAAAAAAAAAAAAAAAAATTTCTCTGCTACAACAAAATTAATTCTCTACTATAAAACTGTTATCTCCGCTACAAAAATACCATTCCAACTGCAAGTATTTTTCTTCACAAGAAGTCTTTCTAAGTAACAAGTTGTATTTCAATTATATAAGATATATCTCTATTAAACATTCTGGTTCTACTTCTTAAGTGTAGTATGTATTTACTTTAATCAGGGGGAAGTGCTAAACCTTCAGGGGTTATATAGTGCCAGGGAAATGAGAGGCATTCGGGGTTGATCTATAGAAGGGAAGGATTAGTCCAGTTCCTTGCAGGAAAGGCAAGCTCCCTAAAGGATAAACAATTCTGCTACTGCTTGATAAATCCTCTGCTCACCCACTTGCTGACAAACTGTATTCATGAAATGTTTTTTCAACTGATACGCCACCAGCTATAATTGCATACCCTTGATTTAGCCCATACATCAAAGAGTAATTATGAGTTTGAATTATAATTATAGGTAGTAGGTTGGTAGACAGCAACCACCCAGGGAAGTACTACCGTCCTGCCAGATGACTGTGAAACAAAAACCTGTAACTGTTTTGCATGATGGTAGGATTGCTGGTTTCTTTTTCTGTCTCATAAACATGCTAGATAACAGAGATATCTTGCTACTCCTACTTACACTTTGGTCACACTTCACAGACACGCACATGCATATATATATACATACATCTAGGTTTTTCTCCGTTTCCTAAATAGCTCTTGTTCTTCTTTATTTCTTCTATTGTCCATGGGGAAGTGGAAAAGAATCTTTCCTCCATAAGCCATGCGTGTCGTATGAGGCGACTAAAATGCCGGGAGCAATGGGCTAGTAACCCCTTCTCCTGTAGACATTTACTAAAAAAGAGAAGAAGAAAAACTTTATAAAACTGGGATGCTTAAATGTGCATGGATGTAGTGCGGATGACAAGAAACAGATGATTGCTGATGTTATGAAAAGAAGTTGGATGTCCTGGCCCTAAGCGAAACAAAGCTGAAGGGGGTAGGAGAGTTTCAGTGGGGGGAAATAAATGGGATTAAATCTGGAGTATCTGAGAGAGTTAGAGCAAAGGAAGGGGTAGCAGTAATGTTAAATGATCAGTTATGGAAGGAGAAAAGAGAATATGAATGTGTAAATTCAAGAATTATGTGGATTAAAGTAAAGGTTGGATGTGAGAAGTGGGTCATAATAAGCGTGTATGCACCTGGAGAAGAGAGGAATGCAGAGGAGAGAGAGAGATTTTGGGAGATGTTAAGTGAATGTATAGGAGCCTTTGAACCAAGTGAGAGAGTAATTGTGGTAGGGGACCTGAATGCTAAAGTAGGAGAAACTTTTAGAGAGGGTGTGGTAGGTAAGTTTGGGGTGCCAGGTGTAAATGATAATGGGAGCCCTTTGATTGAACTTTGTATAGAAAGGGGTTTAGTTATAGGTAATACATATTTTAAGAAAAAGAGGATAAATAAGTATACAAGATATGATGTAGGGCGAAATGACAGTAGTTTGTTGGATTATGTATTGGTAGATAAAAGACTGTTGAGTAGACTTCAGGATGTACATGTTTATAGAGGGGCCACAGATATATCAGATCACTTTCTAGTTGTAGCTACACTGAGAGTAAAAGGTAGATGGGATACAAGGAGAATAGAAGCATCAGGGAAGAGAGAGGTGAAGGTTTATAAACTAAAAGAGGAGGCAGTTAGGGTAAGATATAAACAGCTATTGGAGGATAGATGGGCTAACGAGAGCATAGGCAATGGGGTCGAAGAGGTATGGGGTAGGTTTAAAAATGTAGTGTTAGAGTGTTCAGCAGAAGTTTGTGGTTACAGGAAAGTGGGTGCAGGAGGGAAGAGGAGCGATTGGTGGAATGATGATGTAAAGAGAGTAGTAAGGGAGAAAAAGTTAGCATATGAGAAGTTTTTACAAAGTAGAAGAGATGCAAGGAGGGAAGAGTACGTATATGGAGAAAAAGAGAGAGGTTAAGAGAGTGGTGAAGCAATGTAAAAAGAGAGCAAATGAGAGAGTGGGTGAGATGTTATCAACAAATTTTGTTGAAAATAAGAAAAAGTTTTGGAGTGAGATTAACAAGTTAAGAAAGCCTAGAGAACAAATGGATTTGTCAGTTAAAAATAGGAGAGGAGAGTTAGAGGTATTGGGAAGATGGAGGGAATATTTTGAGGAATTGTTAAATGTTAATGAAGATAGGGAAGCTGTGATTTCGTGTATAGGGCAAGGAGGAATAACATCTTGTAGGAGTGAGGAAGAGCCAGTTCTGAGTGTGGGGGAAGTTCATGAGGCAGTAGGTAAAATGAAAGGGGGTAAGGCAGCCGGGATTGATGGGATAAAGATAGAAATGTTAAAAGCAGGTGGGGATATAGTTTTGGAGTGGTTGGTGCAATTATTTAATAAATGTATAGAAGAGGGTAAGGTACCTAGGGATTGGCAGAGAGCATGCATAGTTCCTTTGTATAAAGGCAAAGGGGATAAAAGAGAGTGCAAAAATTATAGGGGGATAAGTCTGTTGAGTATACCTGGTAAAGTGTATGGTAGAGTTATAATTGAAAGAATTAAGAGTAAGACGGAGAATAGGATAGCAGATGAACAAGGAGGCTTTAGGAAAGGTAGGGGGTGTGTGGACCAGGTGTTTACAGTGAAACATATAAGTGAACAGTATTTAGATAAGGCTAAAGAGGTCTTTGTGGCATTTATGGATTTGGAAAAGGCGTATGACAGGGTGGATAGGGGGGCAATGTGGCAGATGTTGCAAGTGTATGGTGTAGGAGGTAGGTTACTGGAAGCAGTGAAGAGTTTTTACGAGGATAGTGAGGCTCAAGTTAGAGTATGTAAGAAAGAGGGAAATTTTTTCCCAGTAAAAGTAGGCCTTAGACAAGGATGTGTGATGTCACCGTGGTTGTTTAATATATTTATAGATGGGGTTGTAAGAGAAGTAAATGCGAGGGTCTTGGCAAGAGGCGTGGAGTTAAAAGATAAAGAATCACACACAAAGTGGGAGTTGTCACAGCTGCTCTTTGCTGATGACACTGTGCTCTTGGGAGATTCTGAAGAGAAGTTGCAGAGATTGGTGGATGAATTTGGTAGGGTGTGCAAAAGAAGAAAATTAAAGGTGAATACAGGAAAGAGTAAGGTTATGAGGATAACAAAAAGATTAGGTGATGAAAGATTGGATATCAGATTGGAGGGAGAGAGTATGGAGGAGGTGAACGTATTCAGATATTTGGGAGTGGACGTGTCAGCGGATGGGTCTATGAAAGATGAGGTGAATCATAGAATTGATGAGGGAAAAAGAGTGAGTGGTGCACTTAGGAGTCTGTGGAGACAAAGAACTTTGTCCTTGGAGGCAAAGAGGGGAATGTATGAGAGTATAGTTTTACCAACGCTCTTATATGGGTGTGAAGCGTGGGTGATGAATGTTGCAGCGAGGAGAAGGCTGGAGGCAGTGGAGATGTCATGTCTGAGGGCAATGTGTGGTGTGAATATAATGCAGAGAATTCGTAGTTTGGAAGTTAGGAGGAGGTGCGGGATTACCAAAACTGTTGTCCAGAGGGCTGAGGAAGGGTTGTTGAGGTGGTTCGGACATGTAGAGAGAATGGAGCAAAACAGAATGACTTCAAGAGTGTATCAGTCTGTAGTGGAAGGAAGGCGGGGTAGGGGTCGGCCTAGGAAAGGTTGGAGGGAGGGGGTAAAGGAGGTTTTGTGTGCGAGGGGCTTGGACTTCCAGCAGGCATGCGTGAGCGTGTTTGATAGGAGTGAATGGAGACAAATGGTTTTTAATACTTGACGTGCTGTTGGAGTGTGAGCAAAGCAACATTTATGAAGGGATTCAGGGAAAGCGGCAGGCCGGACTTGAGTCCTGGAGATGGGAAGTACAGTGCCTGCACTCTGAAGGAGGGGTGTTAATGTTGCAGTTTAAAAACTGTAGTGTAAAGCACCCTTCTGGCAAGACAGTGATGGAGTGAATGATGGTGAAAGTTTTTCTTTTTTGGGCCACCCTGCCTTGGTGGGAATCGGCCAGTGTGATAATAAAAAATAATAAAATAATTATAAATTATTCAGAAGAGCAAATCCAGATATGACTTTCTAATGTTTAAAGAAACAGGTTGCTTTTAAGCACTTCATAAATAATTCTGCATTAAATACAGTGGTACCTCGGTATATGTCCTTAATCCGTTCTAGGACCGTGGACGTATACCAAACAAATTTTCCCATAAGAAATATAGGAAAAACGATTAATCCGTTCCCATGAAAAAACAAATCCTATTTTTTTTTTTTAACAAGTCGGCTGTCTCCCACCAAAGCAGGATGACCCAAAAAGAAAGAAAATCCCCAAAGAGAAAATACTTTCATCATCATTCAACACTTTCATCTCACTCACACATAATCACTGTTTTTGCAGAGGTGCTCAGAATACAACAGCTCAGAAGTACATACATATAAAGATACACAACATATCCTATTGTTATTGGCATATTATACAGTACATTGATTGGGTTGTATAAAATAATTTAAACACTGCTTAATACTAAAATATGTAATTTAAGCACTGCTTAACCCTTAAACGGTCCAAACGTATATATACGTTTTTTCAACATTTGAGAATGTGTAAAAAACTTTTATCTACATTTTTTTTGTTATACTTGAAAATATGCAAAAAAAAATAGATCTACTTTTGGAGCACTACGGATTTGGACGTTGATCCATTTGGACCATTTAAGGGTTAATACAAAAATACATACATGCTATGCAAAAACTCAATGCACATAAAAGGCCCTAAAATCTGGAATTCATTACCTGTAAATATAAAAGAAACACTACCTGTTTATAAATTCAAGTCTCTTCTCAAACATCACTTACTCACCCAAAACCAAATAAATACTGAATAACTGAACCTTATAAATTGTGTATCTTAAATGTTTCTCACAATTATATCACATAAATGTTAAACCTAAGACCCAATCTAACTTTGTTATTTTTTAAATACACTACCTAACAGAATACTCCATTCGACTGAATGTACAGCAATGCATGCAACCATATGACCTGTCTTTGTAATACTCATTTGTGCTTTATTGTTATTTATCTGTTTACAATAATGTTTTATCACTGATTACATTATTGCTTAGTTAATCTTATGTTAATTTTAAGCCAGCCCATAATGCTATGCATACAAGTGGCTTTGGCATGCTGCTCTTACCTGTATTTTTTTGTACCTCTGTATGTATGCTCAAATTACTAAATAAATAAATAAAAGAATTAGATGAAATAAATGCAAATTTAACCTCGCTTAACTTTGCTAATAGTACATAATAATCACTGTTGGGCACATTAGATGCCTTATTTTACATTAATATAGACATTTTCATTAATCCATCTATGATATTTTCTTCAAAATTTTTTATTTATTTTTTATTTATTATCACACTGGCCGATTCCCACCAAGGCAGGGTGGCCCGAAAAAGAAAAACTTTCACCATCATTCACTCCATCACTGTCTTGCCAGAAGGGTGCTTTACACTACAGTTTTTAAACTGCAACATTAACACCCCTCCTTCAGAGTGCAGGCACTGTACTTCCCATCTCCAGGACTCAAGTCCGGCCTGCCGGTTTCCCTGAACCCCTTCATAAATGTTACTTTGCTCACACTCCAACAGCACGTCAAGTATTAAAAACCATTCGTCTCCATTCACTCCTATCAAACACGCTCACGCACGCCTATTGGAAGTCCAAGCCCCTCGCACACAAAACCTCCTTTACCCCCTCCCTCCAACCTTTCCTAGGCCGACCCCTACCCCGCCTTCCTTCCACTACAGACTGATACACTCTTGAAGTCATTCTGTTTCGCTCCATTCTCTCTACATGTCCGAACCACCTCAACAACCCTTCCTCAGCCCTCTGGACAACAGTTTTGGTAATCCCGCACCTCCTCCTAACTTCCAAACTACGAATTCTCTGCATTATATTCACACCACACATTGCCCTCAGACATGACATCTCCACTGCCTCCAGCCTTCTCCTCGCTGCAACATTCATCACCCATGCTTCACACCCATATAAGAGCGTTGGTAAAACTATGCTCTCATACATTCCCCTCTTTGCCTCCAAGGACAAAGTTCTTTGTCTCCACAGACTCCTAAGTGCACCACTCACCCTTTTCCCCTCATCAATTCTATGATTCACCTCATCCTTCATAGACCCATCTGCTGACATGTCCACTCCCAAATATCTGAATACATTCACCTCCTCCATACTCTCTCCCTCCAATCTGATATCCAATCTTTCATCACCTAATATTTTTGTTATCCTCATAACCTTACTCTTTCCTGTATTCACTTTTAATTTTCTTCTTTTGCACACCCTACCAAATTCATCCACCAATCTCTGCAACTTCTCTTCAGAATCTCCCAAGAGCACAGTGTCATCAGCAAAGAGCAACTGTGACAACTCCCACTTTATGTTTGATTCTTTATCTTTTAACTCCACGCCTCTTGTCAAGACCCTCGCATTTACTTCTCTTACAACCCCATCTATAAATATATTAAACAACCACGGTGACATCACACATCCTTGTCTAAGGCCTACTTTTACTGGGAAATAATTTCCCTCTTTTCTACATACTCTAACTTGAGCCTCACTATCCTCGTAAAAACTCTTCACTGCTTTCAGTAACCTACCTCCTACACCATACACCTGCAACATCTGCCACATTGCCCCCCTATCCACCCTGTCATACGCCTTTTCTAAATCCATAAATGCCACAAAGACCTCTTTAGCCTTATCTAAATACTGTTCACTTATATGTTTCACTGTAAACACCTGGTCCACACACCCCCTACCTTTCCTAAAGCCTCCTTGTTCATCTGCTATCCTATTCTCCGTCTTACTCTTAATTCTTTCAATAATAACTCTACCATACACTTTACCAGGTATACTCAACAGACTTATCCCCCTATAATTTTTGCACTCTCTTTTGTCCCCTTTGCCTTTATACAAAGGAACTATGCATGCTCTCTGCCAATCCCTAGGTACCTTACCCTCTTCCATACATTTATTAAATAATTGCACCAACCACTCCAAAACTATATCCCCACCTGCTTTTAACATTTCTATCTTTATCCCATCAATCCCGGCTGCCTTACCCCCTTTCATTTTACCTACTGCCTCACGAACTTCCCCCACACTCACAACTGGCTCTTCCTCACTCCTACAAGATGTTATTCCTCCTTGCCCTATACATGAAATCACAGCTTCCCTATCTTCATCAACATTTAACAATTCCTCAAAATATTCCCTCCATCTTCCCAATACCTCTAACTCTCCATTTAATAACTCTCCTCTCCTATTTTTAACTGACAAATCCATTTGTTCTCTAGGCTTCCTTAACTTGTTAATCTCACTCCAAAACTTTTTCTTATTTTCAACAAAATTTGTTGATAACATCTCACCCACTCTCTCATTTGCTCTCTTTTTTACATTGCTTCACCACTCTCTTAACCTCTCTCTTTTTCTCCATATACTCTTCCCTCCTTGCATCACTTCTACTTTGTAAAAACTTCTCATATGCTAACTTTTTCTCCCTTACTACTCTCTTTACATCATCATTCCACCAATCGCTCCTCTTCCCTCCCGCACCCACTTTCCTGTAACCACAAACTTCTGCTGAACACTCTAACACTACATTTTTAAACCTACCCCATACCTCTTCAACCCCATTGCCTATGCTCTCATTAGCCCATCTATCCTCCAATAGCTGTTTATATCTTTCCCTAACTGCCTCCTCTTTTAGTTTATAAACCTTCACCTCTCTCTTCCCTGATGCTTCTATTCTCCTTGTATCCCATCTACCTTTTACTCTCAGTGTAGCTACAACTAGAAAGTGATCTGATATATCTGTGGCCCCTCTATAAACATGTACATCCTGAAGTCTACTCAACAGTCTTTCATCTACCAATACATAATCCAACAAACTACTGTCATTTCGCCCTACATCATATCTTGTATACTTATTTATCCTCTTTTTCTTAAAATATGTATTACCTATAACTAAACCCCTTTCTATACAAAGTTCAATCAAAGGGCTCCCATTATCATTTACACCTGGCACCCCAAACTTACCTACCACACCCTCTCTAAAAGTTTCTCCTACTTTAGCATTCAGGTCCCCTACCACAATTACTCTCTCACTTGGTTCAAAGGCTCCTATACATTCACTTAACATGTCCCAAAATCTCTCTCTCTCCTCTGCATTCCTCTCTTCTCCAGGTGCATACACGTTTATTATGACCCACTTCTCGCATCCAACTTTTACTTTAATCCACATGATTCTTGCACTCACACATTCATATTCTCTTTTCTCCCTCCATAACTGATCATTCAACATTACTGCTACCCCTTCTTTTGCTCTAACTCTCTCAGATACTCCAGATTTAATCCCACTTATTTCCCCCCACTGAAACTCCCCTACCCCCTTCAGCTTTGTTTCGCTTAGGGCCAGGACATCCAACTTCTTTTCATTCATAACATCAGCAATCATCTGTTTCTTGTCATCCGCACCACATCCACGCACATTCAAGCATCCCAGTTTTATAAAGTTTTTCTTCTTCTCTTTTTTAGTAAATGTCTACAGGAGAAGGGGTCACTAGCCCATTGCTCCCGGCATTTTAGTCGCCTCACACGACACGCATGGCTTACGGAGGAAAAATTCTTTTCCACTTCCCCATGGACAATAGAAGAAATAAAGAAGAACAAGAGCTATGTAGAAAAAGGAGAAAAACCTAGATGTATGTATATATATATGCATGTGCGTGTCTGTGAAGTGTGACCAAAGTGTAAGTAGGAGTAGCAAGATATCTCTGTTATCTAGCGTGTTTATGAGACAGAAAAAGAAATCAGCAATCCTACCATCATGCAAAAAGTTACAGGTTTCTGTTTCACAGTCATCTGGCAGGACGGTAGTACTTCCCTGGGTGGTTGCTGTCTACCAACCTACTACCTACGTTACATAGCATATAAATATGCTATCTTTACATGCTATGGAGTTGTGATTGCCGGGCGGAGGGAAAACATTATGTAATACTAATAATAATCCTTCTTAGTCACATTAAATGTCTTATTTTACGTTAATATAGACATTTTCATTAATTCATCTATGATATTTTCTTCAAAATTATATAAGATACACTTTCTTTTTTTTTCAACAAGTCGGCCATCTCCCACCGAAGCAGGGTGACCCAAAAAGAAAGAAAATCCCCCCCCAAAAAATACTTTCACCATCATTCAACACTTTCACCTCACTCACACATAATCACTGTTTTTGCAGAGGTGCTCAGAACACAACAGTTTAGAAGCACATACATATAAAGATACACAACATATCCCTCCAAACTGCTAATATCCCAAAACCCCTCCTTTAGAGTGCAGACATTGTACTTCCCATTTCCAGGACTCAAGTCCGGCTATATAAAAATAACCGGTTTCCTTGAATCCCTTCACTAAATATTACCCTGCTCACACTCCAACAGATCGTCAGGTCCCAAATACCATTTGTCTCCATTCACTCCTATTGAACATGCTCATGCACACCTGCTGGAAGTCCAAGCCCCTTGCCCACAAAACCTCCCTTATCCCTTCCTTCCAACCTTTTCGAGGACGACCCCTACCCCGCTTCCTTCTCCTACATTTGCTCTCCATGTCATTCTACTTTGATCCATTCTCTCTAACTGACCAAACCACCTCAACAACACCTATGTTTATATGCCGGGCGGAGGGAAAACATTATGGATTCTCTGGTCCAGCACCAAAGAAAACGTGTATGAATTTGGGTTTGGCCTAGTCACTCTGCTTTTGTTTACAATTCTTGGCATGAATTATTCATTACTTCTCCCTTCGTTTATGATGGCATCTAAAGGTAATTGTCATAAACGATTAAACTCGGTGAACAAGGTATGTCGACGGTAATAATATGGCTCTGGGCCGCAGTGTAGTGGTGTAGCACGCAGTGTCATGACTCATTTTGACTCATACAAGCTCTAGCACGCGAGTCATATTCCAAACAAAGGTCGAATACCAAGCAAAAATTTTCGCATCCAAACAGAACGTATACCAAGTTGAACTTATTCCAAAGCGGACGTATACCGAGGTACCACTGAATGCATTAAATAATATGGAATAGTGATTTCTGCACAGTTCTGGCAAGACAGCGATTAAATGAATGGTGGCATATGTATTTCCCTTTTCAGGGAGCCATCCTACCTTGCTGGAAAATAGCCGAATTGATAAATAGAAATTGCAAAATCACAGAGTCCATGGTAATATTCCTATGCTGAAGAATACTAGAGATGTAACATGACCAGCAAGCATGTTCACCAACAATACATATAGTAATCATAATTTTGAAAGATTCCATCTTGATTCAGAAAAGGGTGACACCACTCTTCTTTCGACAAACCAGCCATATCCCACTGAGGCAGGGTGGCCCAAAAAGAAAAATAAGTTTCTCTTCTAACTTTAGTAATGTATACAGGAGAAGGGGTTATTAGCCCCTTACTCCTGGCATTTTAGTCGCCTTTTACGACATGAATGGCTTTTGGAGGAAAAATTCTGTTCCACTTCCCCATGACACTTCTTTCTTCTTTCAACAAACTGGCCGTATCCCACCAAGGCAGGGTGGCCCAAAAAGAAAAACAAAAGTTTCTCTTTTTAAATTTAGTAATTTATACAGAAGGGGTTACTAGCCCCTTGCTCCCGGCATTTTAGTCGCCTCTTACGACATGCATGGCTTATGGAGGAAGAATTCTGTTCCACTTCCCCATGGAGATAAGAGAAAATAAACAAGAACAAGAACTAGAAAGAAAATAGAAGAAAACCCAGAGGGGTATGCTTGTACATGTATGTGTAGTGTGACCTAAGTGTAAGTAGAAGTAGCAAGACATACCTGAAATCTTGCATGTTCATGAGACAGAAAAAAGGACACCAGCAATCCTACCATCATGTAAAACAATTACAGGCTTTCGTTTTACACTCACTTGGCAGGATGGTAGTGCCTCCCTGGGCGGTTGCTGTCTACCAACCTACTACCAAGGCCCCATGACACATATTACTAATAATGTAAACCATGAACTTTTGTGATATGATTCCTGCTGCTACTGAGGAAAGCTTTCAGGAATAATTTTTTTTTCAACACACTGGCCATTTCCCACTGAGGCAGGGTGACCCAAATAAGAAACACTTTCACCATCATTCACACAGTCGCTTTCTTTACAGAGGCGTGCAGATATGACAGTTCAGATGTTATGGAGTATAAACTACACAGAAATGCAGTTTTGAAACCAAATGCTGCATTACTGTATTTTTGGAAAGTGTTAAACCCATAAGGGTCATTCAGCACTACATGGCAGAGGCAAAAATAAGAGGTCAAGGTATTGAGAGGACACTGATGAAAGGGTGTTGGTCATAGTTGATGCACTAAACCAGTCACTTAAGAAATCTAGGTCTGCAACAAAGATAAGAGCAGGAATAATAAGCACATCAGGGCATCAAAGAATGCATCTGATAGGAAGTTGGCATGCACTACGAGAGACAAGACAGCTCATCAAGAGACATTGAAATGTCAAAATGGCCTGACAATTTTCAAAAAATGGAGCCTTAAATGCTGTAAACAGTTATGAAACTGACAACAATAATAAACTAGCTGATCAAAATACTATAACAGTGAAACAGTGCAAAATACAGACACTTTCTGACTTACAACTCCATGCCAAGATAACCCACAAAAATGAATTTCTTAGGGCATGAACTTGATTCCCAGGAACACAACCCCTGTTCACAACACTGCAACTATGGGAAAAAATGGTTTGACACACAACACAATGAGTGACTGGTGACAGCACTCTCCAAACCAATTAGGTTGTAAGTACAAGGTATGCCAATACTGTATATCCAATTTAGAAATATCCATATAATTTATCTCCAATGTACAGAGTTCCATATAATTTCTAGAGAACAAATCACACACCAGTGTTACATATAGGTGATTACAAACAGGAAGCCCATCTGTTGTGCTCAGCAGAGAGAGAATCAAGCTTCAACCACATCTTGTGCTGCTACAACTATTTTGGTGAAATTAATTTTTGTCATATGATGTGTACAGTAAAAATCCTTATATTTAATGTTTAAAAAAATTGCCATTATTATCTTGCGAATAAATACATAACCAATTACCAGTTCTATGGGTATAAGTACAATATCTCAAACTGCATCAAAAATTTTTAAAACACAATTTCTGCATAACAACACAAAGCATCACATGTGAGATATTTTATATACATAAAATTCTTACACTAATTAACACTGAAAACAATGTTATAGGGTACTGAAATAATAAACAGGCTGTACACCTTTTTTTAACAATACTGGATACATTAGCAATATGCTGAAATCCAATACTATATGATAGTTACATAGTAATACTAACACTTTTACATGGTAGTGTGGAATGGGATTTAAATGTTACAGTAAGGAGCAGGCTGGAGGCAGGGGAGATGTCAAATTCGAGAATAACATGTGGAGTGATATTACACAGAGAATTTGAAGCATAGAAAATTAGAAAATGGTACATGTATATTGTAACTAAAGGAATAATTCATGGGGCTTGAGGAAGGATTGTTGAGGTGATTTGGGCATTTAGAAAAGATGGAGAAAATAGTTTCACCAAAAATGGTAAATAAATCTAGTGTGCAACGAAGAGGGGTAGGAGCTGTCTTGTATATGGCTGGAGGCTTAGGGTAAAGTAGGTTTTGAATGCATCCCAACTTGTGTCTTAGACCATAGTGAGTGGAAATAAGTAGTTTTTATGGCTTGCTGAACTGTTTTATTGTGAGCAAGATAATAATTATGAAGGGATTCAAAGAAACAAGATAGTTAGACTTGAGTCCTGGAGGTAGGAAGTACAGTGCCTATACTCTGAAGGAGGGGCAGGGATGATGCAGTTTGGCATTCATTTGAACTGTGGTGTCTGTGCACCAGTGGAAAGACAGCTACTGAATGAGTGATAGTGAATGTCTTTCCTTCTTTTGGGTCATCCTACCTTGATGGGATAGTCACTGTATTAAAAAAGTTACAGTGAGAACAATAACTAGTTATACTTCCCTGTTATATTCCATCATGCAGGATGGATCACACATACAGTACATACTGAAATCAGTCAGAATGAGCTGGAAGACTTCTGTAGGGTAACGAGGTTATTGTCAAGTATTAAAATAAGGGTTCAGCAGCTACAGGAGCTTCAAATGGATTGTTACAACAGTGCTGGAATTTCCATTAGTTAGGAATTTCCATTTCAGTGGATGACCTATCCCATCCACAGGAGAAACAGAATTTTTACGAGGGTCATACAAATGACCCTCGTAAACAGCATAGCTGATGAATGGAAACACTGAACCCTTCAACTGCACTGCAAATGGCAGAACCTACTGGACTGATATTTCACTTTTAGTTTCTGAGTTGTTAAAGAACAGCCTAGTGGGCAAAACATATCCTCAGTAAAAGTGTTGATAATGACAAACATGTCTTTCTCACATACTTATTGGTGTTAATCACCAAGTTAGATATAAATTTGTACACCAAAAATTACTTTCAACGAAGGCAAGAGGCTCAGAAGATGGAGAAAAAAAAGTACAATGAAACAAAGGGGTGCAATTAGTACAGTACAAGATAACTCAATAAACGAAAAGGGGTCCAGACTTCAATACTCTCCCTTCATCCATAAGTGGAATCACCAACAGACCCCTTACCCTCTTCAAGAGGAAACTGGATAAGTTCCCAAGCTTTGATACCTACACTGGACTGTGTGCAGCTAGTCCCAACAGCTTGGTTGATCAAGTCATCAACCAGGAGGCTTGGTCTGGACTTGGACCATGGTCTTATGTACTGTATCTCTGAGAGCTACAGCACATAAGACTCTCAGTCCATACTTCTCAGTAAGAAAGGAAGTGGCATTTTTTAAATAAATTCTAGAACTGATGGTAAACAAGACTTTCAAAGATTTTTAAAAATTTTGGAACAATATTAACACTGAAGAATGTTTTCCTGGTTGAATACAAGAAAACATCACATAAAATCTTAAAGGCCTAGCTTACTGAGCTCATATGCTTTTGTATTCTTTTAAGACTCATAATCAGAAGTAACCTTATGCCTTTTGACTTTTGCCAGTTAAAATTAATAAAGTTAGAGAGATTTAAACCAGTTCTGTTATATAACAATTTTCTAACCATCTGAACCTTTCCTGAGGTTCAATCAGAATTTTTTCCAGCTAATATCCTTTTTGATGCAAATTTGGTAGCAGCAATACATATGATATTCTAGCTTTGATGCATTATGAAACTAGATAAATTAGTCACTGGAAGTGCAAATGCCAAAATGCCTTAAATACTCTAAAATAAAGAGCAAAAGTACTCAGTGATTTATTCAGAATGAAAGTTACAATCACGCTATTCCTCCTCAGAGTCAAACTTCCTGTAGTTATATAACTGGGATATGCTAACAGACATTCCCTGAAAATATCTACAGTGCTCACCTTCCTTGGCAAAGGCAACAAATACCTGCTAAAGCAACTTATTTAAGACTAATATAACAGAAATCCTGAGTTTTTTGGTAAAACTAATTGGGTGAAAACTTTCTATTTGTGATTCAGAACTACACTTAGCTCCCTACCTGCCAAGGAAGAGCCTTCTGTTGAAGAAGATGGAGCACCTGACTTGAAAGAGGAAAGGAGAAAACTGTCCTTATGAGAGAAACTGACTCTCTGCAGGAAGCAAATGAGGCTCTACCTCTGGCTGAGAGGCCTCTGAAAGGACAAAAAACTGATTCTTTTCAAGACCAAGATGAAAAGAAGCAGAAGCAGAAGCAGAAAGATAGGACAGAATTGTGTTTTTCAATCTTCATTTTACTACTCTATTATTATCATCATTATTACAATTATTAAAATCATTATTCCTATAATTAAAATTTGAAATCCCTAGAGAGGAAAAATCACAAGAGGATAAACAAGGTATCAAAGATATGGATGGACAACAACCAAATACCATCTACATTGATAGAGAAACTTTTTGGGAAAAGCAAGTGAAAATGCAAAAGGCATGTAAGAATCAGAGAACCATCAGTAAAACCAATGCTAAGCAATATCAGAAAGAGTAACATAAAATGAGAACATAGAACATATAATAAACCTACACTTCCTACCAAAAACTTCAAGGAAGCATAATCCATAGTGTTCATCGAAATAGTATATGAAAAACTTGATTCAATGGCTGTTTTCCACCTAGGCAGGTGAACTCTGAAAAAAAAAATACTATCATTCACTTTCTAGCTGCCTTGTCGGTAGTGAAGCAGCCATAACACTACACCCTTACTAAACCAAACCTGCTAGTACTGGTTAAACAAAAAAAGTTTTCTTACAGGGGTCTATGAAAGGACAGAAATAATAATATAGTATAAACAAAATTCAGATTGTATGCACTATACAGTATTTCCTAAGTGTCAAGGCTGCCTAGCCTACAGGAAATAATTTCCAAATGGTGTTAAATGATTTTTTTATACACCATACTTCATCAAATACATTTGTGAATTTAAGTTTACAACACCCACTGGTTTGATATTTGTCATGTGTCATACAAGGCTGCCACAGCATGAGTGGTGATGTCTTCATGCACCTGAGTGAACAAAGGAGTGCAAAGGAGTAAAGCTCATATGCCAGGTAGGATACAAGTTGGCACAAACTTGCATACTGGTCATTGTTTTAATTCTGAATTCAAAACATTTCTGGTAGATCACACAAAGTGCGCTTTTGTCTGTTATAATACAGTATAATAGAATACAAAGAAAAAATTGTATGAATGGATTTTTAGATGAGTTAAAAGCACTGCACCAAGGAGTTAAACATTTCTTTGTTTAAAAAATGTTCCGATGAAATTAATATTCACTAAGTGGTAGGCATGAAGAGTTAAAACAAGAAATAACTGCAACACTTGACAGTGATGTGGTTACCAACAATTCCCCACTGTGAGTCTGATACACTTACCAGCATATACAATTTATTCATACTGTTTTGGCTTTCTTAACCAAAACTCATATAGTATATACAGCATCACTGTGAGCACTATCTGGAATGCTACTAATATACAAAAATATTCTTGCAAGTTGCCAGTGACTGTACCAGCAGTCCTTCAACACTGATCTGATACATATGCAAATACACTATTTCATTTACATTTTATTAGATTTCTTTATAAGTATACTGTGTATCAGCATTCTGTTTCTATAAACTGTGTCCTAACTCTGTCACTCTTGTTTAAACATGCAGTGTGGTTAGTACCAGAATGATACTAAACACACTGCATGTTTAATCAAAAACAAAGATTATCACTGGGCAAAAAATTCTGCCCATAAAGCTAAGACATTTTTTTGACATAAATTATGTCACATGGGGCTTAACTGAGGCCCACTCTTATTCATTCATAAATATACATTGTACCCAATAGCCTATAATTACATACAGTATGTATGACTATGTATGTAAGTGTATGAAGGTGCATGTAAGTGTATAAAGGTGTATCTAAGTGTATGAACGTGTATGTATGTATGTGCATGTAGACATTTATATGTGTATATATGTATGTATAAATATGTATGTATGGTTTTCTTTTCAACAAAATGACCATCTCCCACCTAGGTAGGGTGACCTAAAAAAGAAGACACACTTTCATCATTACTCACACCATCACTGTCTTGCCAGAAGAGTGCTAATACCACAGTTCAAACTGCACATATCTCCACCCTTCCTTCAGAGTGAAGGCACTCTACTTCTCACCTCCAGAAATCAAGTCTGACTAACAGGTTTTCCTAAATAACTTCACAAATCTTAACTTGCTCACACTCTAGCAGTTTGTCAAGTCCCAAAAACCATTTGCCTTCACTTACTCCACATCTAACATGCTCACACATGCCTGCTGATTATGCGTGCACAAATACATGCATGCACAAGCATGCGCACACACACACACACACAAACAAAGAATGCTAAATTAAGGAAAGATGTGCAAAAGTAACAAAATACCAATTTGCAATGAAACCCACCTCAAAGAAAATAATGACAATTAAATCCTCCCACACCTTAAGTGGTGTCTGAGGCACTGATGCAACTAAGGTCTGCAGATTATCTATTGGTAAGGTATAGGAGGGAAGAGAGATGTAAGACACAAACAGCATACTACTTGTCTAAATTAACCAGGACACAAGTAGAGGGGTAACACTATCTGGACACAGTCTCATTTATGGAATATCAGTATGCACAAGCAGCACACTTTCAGTGTATAAGGAATCATAATATATATCAACACATTATAAGAGATCATAACCAGAGACAAGATGATAAGTGTCTGATGATACTGTGTTCTAAAGATACACACATAAAACTGGGAGATCAAAAACACCTCTCCCTGCTTCTCTGATATTAAATGATAGAAAAGAAGAAAAGACAATCGTAATGAGATGGGAGTAATCAATCCACACCAGCAAAATCAAGAAGCATTAATAGAATCATGTGTGGGGAGATGAAACACAAACCAATAAAGCAAACGAGATGAGAATGGTGATAAGGCAAGTTGGAAGAAGAAGCAAGCAGGAAGACAGAAGTTGCAACTTTCACTAGGTATCTCATTTTCAGTATTTAACCTATTTTTTATTGTAATTTCCACTGGATATAGCACTTACTACCCCTCCTGTAGCATACTTAAGTTCTTCTACTACTGCCATGAATAACTAACAAGTAGTCTTTCAGCACCCATCTTCTGTAGTTTCTATCAAGCCTTCCTTCATCTCCCTTATATTATTAGAAACTCCCTTATATTATTAAAAATATATACTATCTCATCATATTTGTATTGTAACTTAAGTAACTAGTACTACTCACTCTGCTAAACTTAACAATTATATCTTGTTCTTATGATTTATTAGATGACTTAAATAAGAAAATTTTAGGTATAGTATAGGCTAAGTTATGCCAGAGATACTATGCATTCTTCAGGTCTTCAGTTTATTGTATTTCTTATGCAGTAAAACTTACATTTAGATAAGTATCTGCACTTGTATTTGACCAACTTTAATAATCTCCATAAAAGTTAGTCTTACTTAAACTTTCATCAAATTGTTAATGCAAAAAATTCCACTAGTAGTTATATGTTATAAGTTAATTTAAGTTTGCCTGAAATGCTTTGCATAACCAGGGGCTTTCTATAATGAATGTCAACATGATCACTTTTTTGAACTTACTGTATACCATTCTTTATATAAATAAAGTTTGTTTTATTTTAGTTATTTATTTATGAAGTTGGTCTCTCTTAGTCTAAAGAAAAACATGTCTGACTGATCAAGACATATTTTTGTTAGTCATGACATAAATGCAATCTAACCATAAAACAATTTTAATCATTATTATGCTCTTAACTTGGCTTAAGGCTATTAATAATACCATCAAATATTATCACTGTTACACCAATACTTAAAATAAAGAACAGTTCATAAAAATCAGAAAGAATCAATATAGAAGAATGCACTATATGCTGCTACCAAAGTGAGCCAAATGTATAGCATAAATGACTAGGGCTTAATGTAGATACTCTTCAGAAGTGACTTTGTCAATGGTCCAAGTATGACCGAAACGTCGTCGTGAGCTTCTCTCTTTTATGTGCGGGTTATTTGTGTATTGTGTATATGTCAAGAGAAAAGTTAAAATACAACATAGAATTATAAGCAAGTGATGCCTTCTTAGAGTAACTCATACAACACAACATGTGATGATGCCAGATTTTAAGAATAGTGCTGAAATAGCCTTCATATGCAGTCTGGAACAATACAAAAGAACTAAAACAAAATTACTCCTGTTGAGGTCTATACCTGGAGTTTACCTGGAGAGAGTTTCGGGGGTCAACGCCCCCGCGGCCCGGTCTGTGACCAGGCCTCCTGGTGGATCAGCGCCTGATCAACCAGGCTGTTGCTGCTGGCTGCACGCAAACCAACGTACGAGCCACAGCCCGGCTGATCAGGAACTGACTTTAGGTGCTTGTCCAGTGCCAGCTTGAAGACTGCCAGGGGTCTGTTGGTAATCCCCCTTATGTGTGCTGGGAGGCAGTTGAACAGTCTCGGGCCCCTGACACTTATTGTATGGTCTCTTAACGTGCTAGTGACACCCCTGCTTTTCATTGGGGGGATGGTGCATCGTCTGCCAAGTCTTTTGCTTTCGTAGTGAGTGATTTTCGTGTGCAAGTTCGGTACTAGTCCCTCTAGGATTTTCCAGGTGTATATAATCATGTATCTCTCCCTCCTGCGTTCCAGGGAATACAGGTTTAGAAACCTCAAGCGCTCCCAGTATAGCATTTAAAAAAAAAAATAGTGCATCACACATGAAAAAAGATGCTTTACAAATGTGGTAATTTTGGAGTACAGGTGCACATCCCTTTATCCAAAACCTTTGGGGCCTGTGTTGTTTTGAATTACAGACTTTTTCAAATTTCAGAATGATTTTCAACACCGCCATGTGGCGGTGTGACCCAGCACGGAGATGAATGACGCTCCACATTCCACAAAAAAACTTCTGGTTTCGGAACTTTTCAAATTTCAGAATTTCGGATAAAGGGATGTGGACCTATACAAATTTTCATTCAAATCCGAGTATAAAAGGAAAAAATAATGATGGAAGAAACTACAAGAAACTGGATTAATGAACTAACTAACAAGTTTAGTAAAAGTTAAGATTCTCAAAATTTAAATCTCCCCTCAAGGGAGGTTCCTTGACATTGGTGAGGGGCTCTTGATCTAGGGAATTGGATCTGTGCTCCAGCTCCCTGAATTGAGCCTGAATGCCTTCCGTATTCCCTGCTACAGGTGCTGTATAATTTCTAAGGATTTAGCACTCCTCCATGATTATAATAATAATAATAATAATAATTAAAATTTAAAAAAAAAAAACTTTATATATGAATAGGATGCTGCACAGTTTGAAAGAGCTCAACCCTGGTATAATTTAATAATAAATTCAAAACACAATAAAACAGAGAAAACTTTGAACATCAGAATTTTATATTTTCAGGAAAATATTTGAATTTGAGATATCTCCTGATTTGAACTTTGGAAAACAGAAAATTTCCAAAAAAATTCTGCATTTAATGCTTTGCAAAACATTCTCTTGATTGGAGAATTATAAATTATAGGTTTTGTGAATTAGAATTCATTATTGTTTTCATATTTCAAAAAAAAAATCTTAATTTAAGCAGTCATTCTAAATTGGAAAAAGTAATAAATAAATTTTGGGAGAATTCTGAGAGCTATAACAGTAGTAAAGTAACAAAAAAAAAAAAAAAAAAAATTTCCCCTAAAAAGACAAAATGTACCAACTGCACTTCTTAAAATCTCACTTACCCAGGCCAGCCCTCAAAGGTGGACACAGTGAAGAGTGTCAACATAGCTTTTGCTACATTGTCAAAGTGGAAGGCATTTTTCTCCCAGACTCTCTTCTCCACCATTGGCTTAGTAATGTCTCCATCATGGTAGACAATAAACTGACCCCTACGGAAAAAAATGAATTGTTAAAAAAAAAATTTACAAGATGGAGATAATAAAGAATCTACTACAAGATAAAAGCTAGAGTCTTGTTGGTGAAAATAAAGTTATAAAGACGTAATAATAATATACTGAGTAGTGATGGCACCAAAAGGTTTGGTAACCTAGAGGACGACAGAGTAGTAAAAGGATAATAGGGTCACTGGCAGCAGTTGCATATGATAAATATATGTTGTTTAGCAAGGGTAAGTAATATGAAGTCTAGCCAGTAACTAAATGGATGAATGCATTAATATATTCTCATTCTTAACTAGGGAGAACTTTAACAGGTTACAGGCACCCTCCAAGCCATCTTATTTTGCTCCACCCTCTCTAAATGTCCAAATGACCTTGACAACCCCTCCTCCTAATCTCCAAGCTACGAATTCTCCGCAAAATGTTTACACCATGCATTGCCTTCAGACATGACATCTCCACCGACTTCAGCCTCCTCTTTGCTGAAATATACATAACCCATACTTCACATCCATCCACTGATGCCTCAATGTACCACCCTCCAATTTTTCATCATTAATTCTATGGTTCATCCACCAACTCATTCACCAACAAGTCCACTCCCAAGTATCTGAACACATTCACTTCCTCCATACTCCCTCCTTCCAATCTGATATCCAGTTTTCCATTACCTAGATCGTTTGTTACCCTTATCCCCTTGCTCTTTCCTAGACAGTTCCTTAAAGTGGGTTTGTGCCCAATGAGGGATGTGTACCTGACAGCAGGAAAAAGCCAGTGGTTTAACCCTTTCAGCGTCCAGAGGCCAAATTTCAAAGTGTGCACCAGGGTCCAAGAATTTTCAAAAAAAAATTTTGCTATTTTTTCTTATGAAATGGTAGAGAATCTTCTTCTGAAGGTAATAAAACAAAAAGTATGAAATTTGATGGGAAATTGACGAAATTATGCTCTCGTGAATTTTGATGTGTCAGCGATATTCATGCATTGGCGATTTTACCGACTTTGACTCCCATTTTAGGCCAATTACATTATTCCAGTCGACCAAATTCTTAGCTATTTCACTAGTATTACTTCTATTCTATCAATTGAACACAAGAAATCGCCAATTTGACTGTTTCAACTACAAAATAAAGTGATCGGAAATTGGTAATTTGGCCAATTTAACACTAGTTCAAAATATTCCAATTTCAAAATAGGGTCCAGAATAAACAATGCAGGCATTCCTGTTCATTAGTTATGTTTTCAGGCTTTACAAATGAATTCCATTTTGATTTTTTATTCACATAATGAATTTTTATTCACACCAAAAATAGAAGATTTACTGTTAGGCAATATTGTAATAATTGTATAAATAATATCACCACATTTGTGAACGTATATCAGACCCACCAGCTGGCATGTATTAGACGTATGAGGTCATTTGTTTACTCTTGAACATCGGCAAAAATTTAACATTTCTTCTACTTTGAGCTCAGTTTCAAGCCATTTCCAGTACTAAACTATTTCTGTAATATATCTTCCATTCTATCAAATGAGATCAAGAAATTGCAAATGCAATTACGTATAAAAAAACATGCGAAAAACACTGTAAAGTCGCTATTTTAATAGAAAATTACGGTGTCAGTTTTTTCTTCTCATTATGCAGTGTGTGCTGCAGGATTTGTTTTATGTGGTGCACACATATCACATAGACGTATTCTCTCATATCTAGGCCCAAATTTACCGCTCACAGCGTATCAGAGTGTGAAACACGAGTAGAGGCTACAGTTTGCAATCCCCACAATGATTACTACAAAACATAAGAGTTAGCCTGTCCTTCATAGGCTTGTGTCCTGCACTGCTTTTTTCCTCCTGTGTAATGTAGGTCCTGTTTGGCATTTTCTTCCAAAACAGGCCTGTTTCCTCACAATTAAACACTTGTTGGGGTTTTAATTTTTCAGTGTCTGTGTACTCCTTGAATTCCAGCACATATTTTTCAGCCGCTTTTTGGTCACAACTGGCAGCCTCACCATGCCTTATCATACTATGTATGCCACTACAACTCTTGAATCTCTTAAACCAACCTTTGCTGGCCTTAAATTCACTAACATCACTACTAGTTGCAGGCATATTTTTAATTAAATCATCATGCAACTGCCTTGCCTTTTCACATATTATTGACTGAGAAACACTATCTCCTGATAATTGTTTTTCGTTTATCCATACCAACAACAGTCTCTCCACATCTTCAAGTATTTGCGATCTCTGTTTATTTTATTTATTTATTTATTTTATGTCTTTGCAAACAGTACATTGAGATTTTGTAGTTACAATAGTGGGTTGCAATGCAAAGAGAGCCTCTATTATGCCTAGGCACTGAAAACATATTTGCACCTTTTGTAACAACAGCTTCCTTGATTGCCTTTCTGTTAGCCAAGACAGTAGCAATGGTTGATTGGGGTTTGTTATACAACCTGGCCAGCTCAGATGCACGCACTCCACTTTCATACTCTGTGATTATCTCTTTCTTCAATTCCATAGTAATTCTCACAATTTTTACCACAGGGTTGGCACTAGAAGCTTTCTTGGTGCCCATGGTGGCTTATTTAGCAGTTACAAGCACTAAAAACACTGGAATAATACAAATTGTATTGCAGGTACACGTGGAACCGTCTGCAGTGGCTTGTAAACAATGGCACACTAGCTGAAGGAAGGGCACCTGAGGTGCACTCTGGCTGGACAGACAGGCAGACGCGTTTGGGAAAAATGTCTTTACCCAAGTTTTTCATCGTTAATTGAGCCAATATTTTTACGCAAAAAGCATTGTTGCCCAATTTTATTGTTAGTCGATGCCATCGTTGGTCGAGGGTCCACTGTATAATATATATATATACACAGTGGACCCCCGCTTTATGAACGCATCGCGTTACATTAAATCTGCCATACAAAGCATTTGAACGCAAAAATTTTGCCTCGCCTCATGATAAAAAACTCGCCTTACGTGATTCGACCGGGATGCGTCCCACGTGTGGCCTCAGCGCCAGTGTTTACAAGCCAGCCAGTGTTGTCGCATCTACACAACATTCGGTACATTTCACATTATCCCAGTGTTTTAAGTGCTTGTAACTGCAAAATAAGTCACCATGGACCCCAAGAAAGCTTCTAGTGCCATCCCTGTGGTAAAAAGGGCGAGAATTAGTATGGAAATGTGTGCAAAGTGGGTCAAACTGCAAACTTTTACAAATGAAAATCACCCTGACACAGCTACTGCAAGCCGTGTTGGCAACCTGTACAATGACAATGTTATGGCCCATTTTAGGAAAGTCTTAAAGGAATGGGAGATACAGAGCTCTATGGACAGATTTGTTGTGTGACAGAGGTCCAGTGACTCTCAAGCTGGTCCTAGTGGCATTAAAAGAAGAAGGGAAGTAACCCCGGAAAGGGACTTGCTACCTCATCTCCTAAAGGAAGGGGATTCCCCTTCTAAACAATAACTTCCAAACTCTCCCCTCCTCCCATCCCATCAATCATCACCAGATCTTCAATAAAGGTAAGTGTTATGTATTCTATTCTTAGTAGAGTAGTAATTGTGCATGTCTTCTTCAGTTTGTGTGTATTAAAATTAATATTTCATGTGGTAAAAAAATTTTTTTTTTCATACTTTGGGGTGTCACGAACGGATTAATTTGATTTCCATTACAGTGGACTCCCGACATTTGATGGCATCGACATTCGATGCATTTTAATGCAAAAATTTTGCCTCAACATTCGATGGAAAACCCGACATTTGACACGATTCGTACGAGACGTGTCCACGTGTGGCCTGAACTGCCCTGTGTATGCCAGTGTTTACAAGCCAGCCAGTGTTTACAAGCCAGCCAGTGTGAGCGCATTTAAGGATACATTCGGTACATTCCATATTATCCATATTATCACTGTTTTTGGTGCTTGTTTCTGCAAAATAAGTAACCATGGGCCCCAAGAAAGCTTCTGGTGCCAACCCTTCGAGAAAAAAGGTGCTAATGATAATTGAAATGAAGAAAGAGATAATTGCAAAGTACGAAAGTGGAGTGCGTGTGTCAGAATGCATGATGATTTGGAAAAGAAATTGCCTGCAACTAGTGGTGATGAGTGAATTTAAGGCCAGCAAAGGTTGGTTTGAAAGATTTAAGAATCGTAGTGGCATACACAGTGTGGTAAGGCATGGTGAGGCTGCCAGTTCAAGTCCTAATGGAAGGGGATTCCCCTTCTAAACACTAACACCATCCATACACTCCCCTCCTCACATCCCATCAATCACCACCAGATCTCCATTAAAGGTAAGTGTCAATTATTCTATTGTTATTAATCTATTGTTATTGTTGTTACTGTAATTATTCTATTGCATTAAACTTAATATTTCATGTGGTAAAATTTTTTTTTTCATACTTTTGGATGTCTTGCATGGATTAATTTGATTTCCATTATTTCTTATGGGGAAAATTAATTCGACTTTCGATATTTTCGACATTCGATGGCTCTCAGGAACGGATTAATATCTTAAGGCGGGGAACCACTGTGTGTGTGAAAATAAATAAAATATCTATATATATATATATATATATATTTTTTTTTATCAACAAGTCGGCCATCTCCCACCGAGGCAGGGTGACCCAAAAAAGAAAGAAAATCCACAAAAAGAAAATACTTTCATCATCATTCAACACTTTCACCACACTCACACATTATCACTGCTTTTGCAGAGGTGCTCAGAATACAACAGCTTAGGAGCATATACGTATAAAGATACACAACATATCCCTCCAAACTGCCAATATCCCAAACCCCTCCTTTAAAGTGCAGGCATTGTACTTCCCATTTCCAGGACTCAAGTCCGACTACATGAAAATAACCGGTTTCCCTGAATCCCTTCACTAAATATTACCCTGCTCACACTCCAACAGATCATCAGGTCCCAAGTATCATTCGTCTCCATTCACTCCTATCTAACACGCTCATGCACGCTTGCTGGAAGTCCAAGCCCCTTGCCCACAAAACCTCCCTTACCCCTTCCTCCCAACCTTTTCGCCTTTTCGAGGACGATCCCTACCCTGCCTTCCTTCCCCTGCAGATTTATATGCTCTCCATGTCATTCTACTTTGATCCATTCTCTCTAAATGACCAAACCACCTCAACAACCTCTCTTCACCCCTCTGACTAATACCTCTGCATGGTTTTGGTCATTAGTGTTACCTTCTTTAGAGGCTCTATAGTGTCACCCCCTAAATGGTATCACCTGGGGTGGCCCCCTCCCCCTTATGACGCCCCTGCTTCAGAACACCTGTGACTTAACCTGATTCCTCCTCTTTCTTCTTCTCCCTCTTCCCCTTTCCTCTTTCCTTTATCTCCCTTGGGTTGTCTTTCTTCTGCCTTGTGTATTTGTTCCTTCATTATTTATTTTGTAAATGTGAAAAATTTTTTGGGAGAAACATGAGGGGCATTGATTGTGGAATATGTGGTAAAACATCACATACATCATTTACAAAGCTTCATGCAACCACGATAAATTACCTAAAACAATTAAGTCATTTTTGGATTTGCCCCAGTGAGAGGGACAGCTGGTTAGGCATAAGAAAGGTACTGAAAAGTGAAAACCTTAAAAGTGTAAGGGAGTTTCTAAGGAGCTTTCCAGAGTTATACAAAGAGTGGAAAACACAGGATAGCGAACAAGAAAAGGAGGAAAGTGCAAATAGAGGTGAAAACCCCAAGGAGTGGAAGTAAGAGTGGAAAACATCAAACAGAGCAAGTTGGAAAAGAATGAAACAGGGATACATAACATAGCAGAAAGGGAAAGGGAGGATGAGAAAGCTTGAGAAGGAACAAATGAAAATGAGAAAAGGGAAGAAATTAGCCTAGAAGAAAGTGAACAAGAGAACTCAGATCAGGTGGCAGAACTTGGGAACGACACAAAATCAGTAAATATAGGTAGTCAGAACATTTGCAGATACTATACTTTAGACAAAAAGAGAAAAGATTGAACCAAAGGAAGAGACAAACAGGGGGAATGGTACAGAGAGGACAGGTGGACAGCAAAATGGGGCGTACCAAACTAGGCATCAGCCCATCAAGGCCGAATAAGCAACCAAACGCGCAGCCGGTACTGGAGAAACCAGGGGCATGTACACCAGGGGACATACCAGGTAGTACATCACCAGTGGTGCTAATGAAACACAAAACGAGACAAAACCTCCCAAATGGTAATTCCTGCTTCATATTTGCAAATACTCAGGGTTTGAAATCAAATCAAAATGACAAAGTTAGTTATGTCAGTGGGCTCCTAACAGAAGCAAATGCCATGTTTGGAGCATTTACAGAAACACATACAAGGGATGTTTTGGATGGAGAGATGAAGATAGAAAACTACAACATGTATAGATGTGATATAATCAATAGGTCACAGGGAGGAGTAGGAATCAATGTAAAGGATACTTTCTGTTGCACAGAAGTGCTGAACTCTACGAATGACATAGTAGAAATTCTAGGCATTAACGTTGAAAATAGGAATTTGGTAATTCTCCTAGTATACAAACCACCATCAGCAACTGCTGAGGAATTCATAGATCAGCTAAGGAAGACAGATAGCTATCTGGATAGGCTAGAAAATCCCACACCAAATATTTTACTCCTTGGAGACTTTAATCTCCTTCATGTAAAATGGAAGATGGTGCTACGTAATGTCATACCAGAAATATCTCCAGGAAGCACCCTGGCTCAACAGGCACATATCAGGGAACTAATGAGGCTTTGCGAAAGGTACTCTTTAAACCAACAGGTAATTGATCCCACTAGAAATGAAAATACCCTAGATCTGATATTCACAAACAATGAAGAACTGATCAGAGACATAACAGTTACAAAAACAATATACAGGAGGGCCCCACCTTTCGGCATTTCGCCTTACAGTGTTCCGCTAATATTGCAATCTCAAATTATAACCAAAACTTTCTATACGGCAAGTGGCACAGCCACCCGGTTTGTTTACATTCTCCATGAGCACATCTCTCTATTATGTAATAATAATCACATTTGGGCACATTAAATGTCTAATTTTACATCAATATAGACATTTTCATTAATTCATCTATGATATTTTCTTCAAAATTATGTAAGAAACATGTTACATACCATATAAACATGCTGTTTATATGCTATGGAGGTGTGGTTGCCAGGTGGAGGGAAAACATTATGTAATACTAACAATAATCACTCTTGGGCACATTAAATGTTTTATTTTACGTTAATATAGACATTTTCATTAATCCATCTATTATATTTTCTTCAAAATCATATAAGAAACATGTTACATAACATATAAACATTTTATATTTATATAATACATAACACTTTTGTTTACAATTCTCAGAATGAATTATTCATTACTTCTCCATTTGTTTATGATGACATCTAAAGGTAGTTGTTTTAAATTATTAAACTCAGAGAACATGGTATGTCGATGGTAATAATATGGCTCTGGGCCACATTAAATATCGTGTAGCTATGTAGCCCAGGCGGACTACATACCTACATTATTATTTTATTTTTTTTTTATTATCACACCGGCCGATTCCCACCAAGGCAGGGTGGCCCGAAAAAGAAAAACTTTCACCATCATTCACTCCATCACTGTCTTGCCAGAAGGGTGCTTTACACTACAGTTTTTAAACTGCAACATTAACACCCCTCCTTCAGAGTGCAGGCACTGTACTTCCCATCTCCAGGACTCAAGTCCGGCCTGCCGGTTTCCCTGAATCCCTTCATAAATGTTACTTTGCTCACACTCCAACAGCACGTCAAGTATTAAAAACCATTTGTCTCCATTCACTCCTATCCAACACGCTCACGCATGCCTGCTGGAAGTCCAAGCCCCTCGCACACAAAACCTCCTTTACCCCCTCCCTCCAACCCTTCCTAGGCCGACCCCTACCCCGCCTTCCTTCCACTACAGACTGATACACTCTTGAAGTCATTCTGTTTCGCTCCATTCTCTCTACATGTCCGAACCACCTCAACAACCCTTCCTCAGCCCTCTGGACAACAGTTTTGGTAATCCCGCACCTCCTCCTAACTTCCAAACTACGAATTCTCTGCATTATATTCACACCACACATTGCCCTCAGACATGACATCTCCACTGCCTCCAGCCTTCTCCTCGCTGCAACATTCATCACCCACGCTTCACACCCATATAAGAGCGTTGGTAAAACTATACTCTCATACATTCCCCTCTTTGCCTCCAAGGACAAAGTTCTTTGTCTCCACAGACTCCTAAGTGCACCACTCACTCTTTTTCCCTCATCAATTCTATGATTCACCTCATCTTTCATAGACCCATCCGCTGACACGTCCACTCCCAAATATCTGAATACGTTCACCTCCTCCATACTCTCTCCCTCCAATCTGATATTCAATCTTTCATCACCTAATCTTTTTGTTATCATCATAACCTTACTCTTTCCTGTATTCACCTTTAATTTTCTTCTTTTGCACACCCTACCAAATTCATCCACCAATCTCTGCAACTTCTCTTCAGAATCTCCCAAGAGCACAGTGTCATCAGCAAAGAGCAGCTGTGACAACTCCCACTTTGTGTGTGATTCTTTATCTTTTAACTCCACGCCTCTTGCCAAGACCCTCGCATTTACTTCTCTTACAACCCCATCTATAAATATATTAAACAACCACGGTGACATCACACATCCTTGTCTAAGGCCTACTTTTACTGGGAAAAAATTTCCCTCTTTCCTACATACTCTAACTTGAGCCTCACTATCCTCGTAAAAACTCTTCACTGCTTTCAGTAACCTACCTCCTACACCATACACTTGCAACATCTGCCACATTGCCCCCCTATCCACCCTGTCATACGCCTTTTCCAAATCCATAAATGCCACAAAGACCTCTTTAGCCTTATCTAAATACTGTTCACTTATATGTTTCACTGTAAACACCTGGTCCACACACCCCCTACCTTTCCTAAAGCCTCCTTGTTCATCTGCTATCCTATTCTCCGTCTTACTCTTAATTCTTTCAATTATAACTCTACCATACACTTTACCAGGTACACTCAACAGACTTATCCCCCTATAATTTTTGCACTCTCTTTTATCCCCTTTGCCTTTATACAAAGGAACTATGCATGCTCTCTGCCAATCCCTAGGTACCTTACCCTCTTCCATACATTTATTAAATAATTGCACCAACCACTCCAAAACTATATCCCCACCTGCTTTTAACATTTCTATCTTTATCCCATCAATCCCGGCTGCCTTACCCCCTTTCATTTTACCTACTGCCTCACGAACTTCCCCCACACTCACAACTGGCTCTTCCTCACTCCTACAAGATGTTATTCCTCCTTGCCCTATACACGAAATCACAGCTTCCCTATCTTCATCAACATTTAACAATTCCTCAAAATATTCCTTCCATCTTCCCAATACCTCTAACTCTCCATTTAATAACTCTCCTCTCCTATTTTTAACTGACAAATCCATTTGTTCTCTAGGCTTTCTTAACTTGTTAATCTCACTCCAAAACTTTTTCTTATTTTCAACAAAATTTGTTGATAACATCTCACCCACTCTCTCATTTGCTCTCTTTTTACATTGCTTCACCACTCTCTTAACTTCTCTCTTTTTCTCCATATACTCTTCCCTCCTTGCATCACTTCTACTTTGTAAAAACTTCTCATATGCTAACTTTTTCTCCCTTACTACTCTCTTTACATCATCATTCCACCAATCGCTCCTCTTCCCTCCTGCACCCACTTTCCTGTAACCACAAACTTCTGCTGAACACTCTAACACTACATTTTTAAACCTACCCCATACCTCTTCGACCCCATTGCCTATGCTCTCATTAGCCCATCTATCCTCCAATAGCTGTTTATATCTTACCCTAACTGCCTCCTCTTTTAGTTTATAAACCTTCACCTCTCTCTTCCCTGATGCTTCTATTCTCCTTGTATCCCATCTACCTTTTACTCTCAGTGTAGCTACAACTAGAAAGTGATCTGATATATCTGTGGCCCCTCTATAAACATGTACATCCTGAAGTCTACTCAACAGTCTTTTATCTACCAATACATAATCCAACAAACTACTGTCATTTCGCCCTACATCATATCGTGTATACTTATTTATCCTCTTTTTCTTAAAATATGTATTACCTATAACTAAACCCCTTTCTATACAAAGTTCAATCAAAGGGCTCCCATTATCATTTACACCTGGCACCCCAAACTTACCTACCACACCCTCTCTAAAAGTTTCTCCTACTTTAGCATTCAAGTCCCCTACCACAATTACTCTCTCACTTGGTTCAAAGGCTCCTATACATTCACTTAACATCTCCCAAAATCTCTCTCTCTCCTCTGCACCTGTACCTGTACCTAAGTAAACTTACACACTGTGCTGGCATGCAGGTACACATTAAAATCACTAAGAGTGTCTTATTAGTCTTGAAGACGCCATAATAATAATGATAATAACAACACAATAATAATCACTCTAAAGAGCATTAAATATCGTATAAAACGTTAATACAGTGGACCCTCAGCTAACGATATTAATCCGTTCCTGAAAGCTCATTGTATGCTGAAATTATCGTTAGCTGAATTAATTTTCCCCCTAAGAAATAATGGAAATCAAATTAATCCATGCAAGACACCACAAAGTATGAAAAAAAAAATTTACCACATGAAATATTAATTTTAATACACACAAACTGACACTTACCTTTATTGAAGACCTGGTGATGATTGATGGGATGGGAGGAGGGGAGAGTATGGAAGTTGTTAATGTTTAGAAGGGGAATCCCCTTCCATTAGGACTTTAGGTACCATGTCCTTTTCCAGGGTTACTTCCCTTCTTCTTTTAATGCCACTAGGACCAGCTGACCGTGGTGCAGCAACAGCTGACCGTGGTGCAGCAACAGATGACGGTGGTGTAGCAGCAGCTGACTGTGGTGCAGCAGCAGCTGACTGTAGTGCAGCAGCAGCTGACCATGGTGCAACAGCAGCTCACTGTGATTCAGCAACAGCTGACTGGTGCAGCAACAGCTGACAGTGGTGCAGCAACAGCTGGTGGTGGTGTAGCAGCAGCTGACTGTGGTGCAGCAGCAGACTGTGGTGCAACAGCAGCTGACCATGGTTCAGCAGCAGCTGACTGGTGCAGCAGCAGCTGACCGAGGTGCAACAGCAGCCGACTGTGGTTCAGCAACAGTTGACCGGTGCAGCAACAGCTGACTGTGGTACAGCAAGCCGACTGTGGTGCAGCAGCAGCTGACCATGGTACGATAGTACATATTTCTCACCCTTTTTACCACAGGGTTGGCACTAGAAGCTTTCTTTGGGCTCATGGTGGCTTATTTAGCACTTACAAGCACTATAAACAATGGAATAATACAAAATGTATCAAATGTATGCACGCAACCAACCACCCTGGCTTGTAAACAATGACGGCAGGGCCGGATGGACAGGTTCGGGATGAGTCATGTTGGTCAGAAACAGCTGATGGTGGTGCAGCAGCAGCTGACCGTGGTGCAGCAGCAGCTGACCGTGGTGCAGCAGCAGCTGACCGTGGTGCAGCAGCAGCTGACCGTGGTGCAGCAGCAGCTCACTGTGGTTCAGAAACAGCTGACTGTGGTGCAGCAGCAGCTGACTGTGGTGCAGCAGCAGCTGACAGTGGTGCAGCAACAGCTGACCATGGTACAATAGTACGTATTTCCCACCCTTTTTACATATGATCGCTTGAGAGATGGTATCTCCTATCTGTTTTTCGTTTATCCACACCAATAATAGTCTCTCGACATCTTCAAGTACTTGCAATCTCTGTTTCGAAAAGAACTTGCACCTTTTGCAAGAACAGCTTCCTTGATTGCCGTTTTGTTGGCCACAATAGTAGCGATGGTTGATTGGGGTTTGGTATACAATCTGGCCAGCTCCGAGACACTCACTCCACTTTCGTACTTAGCAATTATCTCTTTCTTCATTTCCATAGTAATTTTCACCTTCTTTACCGCACGGTTGGCACTAGAAGCTTTCTTGGGGCCCATGGTGACTTATTTTCCAGGTACAATCACTAAAAACGCTGTGATAATATGAAATGTTCCGGTTGTATGTGTGGATGTGACCGCAGTGGCTGGCTTGTAAACACTGGCACCCATGGGACAACTGAGGCGCGCTCAGGCCACACGTGGATGCGTCTCGAACGAATCGCGTAGGGTGAGTTTTTTAGCGTTAGCCGAGGCAAAATTTTTGCATTAAAATGTATCATATGCTGGATTTAACATTAGGTGATGCCATCGTTAGCTTAATCCATCTAAATACACCTCACAGTAGAATAAATTAACATAAATATGAGATGTGGTAGCCAAGCGACTTGTAGGACTTGTGGCAGCCAGGCGACTTGTAGGACTTGTGGTAGCCACACAACTTGTAGGGCTTGTGGTAGCCAGGCAACTTGTAGGACTTGTGACGAAAACCAGACGCGTTCATCTGGTTTGTTTACATTATGTGTGAGTGGGGTGGGGAGGGCTACCCTTCCTGGCTACCCATACTTTCCAACTTTACTTCATACAAATAAAACTCACCTCTCACCCTACATTAAGACTACAAATATTTTAAGGTAATTAATGAGTATACAGTGGACCCCCGCATAACGATTATCTCCGAATGTGACCAATTATGTAAGTGCGTTTGTACATGTATGTTTGGGGGTCTGAAATGGACTAATCTACTTCACAATATTTCTTATGGGAACAAATTCGGTCAGTACTGGCACCTGAACATACTTCTGGAGTGAAAAAATATCGTTAACCGGGGGTCCACTGTACTATATATGCATTTTATCGCTCTAGGGAGCTTAATGTCGTAGTAGGTGTAAGTGGCTAGGCAGGATGCCATACCTCCCACATGACTTTCTACAAATAAATACTTTTCACCTCTCGCCCTAGATTAAAACCATTAAGACTACAAATATTTTAAGGTAAGTAATGCGTGTACTGTATATGCATTTTATCGCTCTAGGGAGCTTTAAGCATCGTAGTATAGTATGTGTGGGTGGGGTGGCCAGGAGGGCTACCACACCTGACTTCTTAGAGTAAATACTTCTCACCTATTGCCCTACATTAAGACTACAAATATTTTGAGGTAAATAATGAGTGTACTGTGTGTGTATTTTACTTTTTAATGCCTAGTTCTATTGCTAACTTAATATATGTTAGTCTAAACTTGTTGTCTGGCATTTATATGCATTTATATATGGAAAAAACTGGAATTTTGCTTTCCGGCGAAGTCTACTTTCCGGCAGTAGCTTGGAACCTAACCTGCCGAATAAGTGGGGCCCTACTGTACTCTGATCATAACATCATAGAGGTTCAAACGAGTATTAACTCAGGGTTAGGAAACTGCATCACTATGTTAGAGACGGGATGTTCAGTAAGTTTAATTTTAACAACCATAGAATTGACTGGAAAAAATAAACCACGAGCTATCAGACATACCCTGGAAATCAGACATGAGCACCCTAAATCCCCACCAGTGCCTAGAGAAGCTGAATACAGAAGCATACAAGGTACACGCATGTATGAAACACGTACCACTGAGGAAAACCAGAAGGAGCACAGATACAGATAGAGAGCATAGGAGATGGTACAAAAGAAGAAAATGGGTTACTGAATTGCTTAAAAACACAAATATCCTACAACAGAGGAAAGACAGACTTAGCCAAGAGATAAGTGAATTAGATCAAAAACTTAGGACATCGTACCTGACAGAAGAAGTACAAAGGGAACAAAAGGCCATACAGGATACTGCAAGAAACCCAAAATATCTCTATTCCTATGCAAAATCCAAGCTAAGAACTACCTGTAGAATTGGACCACTACTGAGAGGAGACTCGTATACTGACGATGAACAGGAAATGAGTGAAATCCTAAAAGAACAGTATGAGTCGGTGTTCAGCAACCCATTAAATGACAACAAGGTAGAAAATGCAAAAATATTTTTCACTCCCGAAGAAGGCCATGCAGACCAACTGACTGACATTAGTACAAATTCCATAGTTTTTGAAAAAAAAAAAAATGGAAAACATGCCCACTCACTCAGCACCTGGACCAGATTCATGGAATGCTCTGTCTATAAAGAAGTGCAAAGTACCACTAGCCCGAGCCCTCAGTATTCTTTGGAGAAAGAGCTTAGATCTAGGTGAAATACCAGAGGCCTTAAAGAGTGATACATAGCTCCTTTGCATACGGGAGGTAGTAGAGCACTACATAAAAATTACAGACCAGTAGCCCTAACCTTGCACATCATAAAAATCATGCCTGTCACAGCTGCTGAACCATTATGACAGAATTACAGAGGCATTGGAACACGACCAAAAGGCAGATGTAATTTACACAGATTTTGCAAAGACGTTTAGCAAATGTGATCATGGAGTGACAGCACATAAAATGAAGGCCATGGGCATTACGGGGAAGGTAGGCAGGTGGATTTTCGGTTTCCTAACACACAGAACACAAATAGTAGTAGTGAACAGGGCAAGATCCAGCATCAGTGAGGTCAAAAGCTCAGTACCCCAAGGCACTGTCCTGGCACCTCTGCTGTTTCTCATCCTCACAGACAAAAACACCCAGCACACTTTTGTATCATCATTTGGAGATGACACTAAAATCAGCATGAAAGTCACTACGGTAGAGGACACTGAAAAAGTACAGTAAGACATAAACAGGGTTTTCCAGTGGGCAGTGGAGAACAACATGACATTCAATGGTGATAAGTTCCAGCTGCATAGGTATGGAAAGAATGAAGAACTCAAAAGGAACACTATATACAAAACTCAAGAGGGTCACCAAATAGAATGTAAGGAACACGTAAAAGACCTGGGAATAATTATGTCAGCGAACCTTTCTTTTAAAGACCATAACAAGACAAAGATCATGACAGCCAGGAAGATGACAGAGTGGGTACTGAGAACTTTGAAAACAAGGGAAATAATGCCAATGGTGACACTCTTCAAATCACTAGTGCTCCCTCACTCAGAATATTGCTTAGTGCTGAAGGTCCCATTCAAAACAGGAGAAATATCGAAGCTGGAACAAATACAGAGATCGTTTATGGCTCGCACTGAGCCAGTAAAGCATCTAAACTACCGGGAATGCCTGCAAGTCTTGAACATGTATTCATTGGAGCAGAGGAGAGAGAGATACATGATAATATATACCTGGAAAATACTCAAGGGCCTGGTCCCAAATCTGCACACTTCCATAACAACATACTGGAGTGAAAGATATGGGAGGAAGTGTAAAACTAACCCAGTGAGGAGCAGGGGTGCGGTGGGGACAATAAGGGAACACTGTATCAATATCCGGGGTCCCAGACTATTCAACATCTAACCAGAAGATATCAGAAACATGGCTGGAACAAGTGTAGAAGCCTTCAAGAGGAAATTGGACAAGTATCTTCACCGGGTGCCAGATCAACCAGGCTGTGATGGATATGTGGGCAGCAGGCCTCCAGCAGCAACAGCCTGGTTGACCAGGCAAGCACCAGACGAGCCTGGCCCATGGCCGGGCTGAGAGAGTAGATAAACTCTTGAAACTCTTCAAAGGTTTATCAAAGGTATTGCTCTTACCCTCTGTTGGCACCTAGTGCCCTTGCAGTGCTCCTCTTTCTTAGTATTTGACTGGCTCCTCCGCTTCCTTACTACCTTCCTCACTACTACTACTACCACCTCCTGCCTATATATACCCCTCCTCTCCTTTTCGTTAGTGTGACTTTGTAAATGGTCCAAGTCGGACCGAAAAGTCGTCATAAGCTCCTCTCTTCTACGTGCGAGTTATTTGTGTATCCCAGCTATTTTGCTAGAGCTCCTCTTATTCTGAACATTAAAATGGTATAAAATATTGACAGGTTGTTTGGTAAGACACATATGCAACAGTTAGGTATCGTTATTTTGAAACGTTTCACCTACACAGTAGACTTCTTCAGTTGAGTACAGAAAAGTTGATAGAAGCAGAAGATACTTCTCCAGACTGAGGGACTGACCACCTCAAAACTTCAAGGGTGATGGACTGATTACATCGTCTTCAAGTATCTTCTGCTTCTATCAACTTTTCTGTACTTGACTGAAGAAGCCTACTGTGTAGGCGAAATGTTTTGAAATAAAGATACCTAACTGTTGCATATGTGTCTTACCAAACAACTTGTCGGTATTTTATACCATTTTAATGTTCACTCTGTCAGACACTACAACACAAGGGTATCTTGGTACTGACCTGAAATCAACTTTCAACTTCTACTAGTGAGAATGACTGGATTTGAGAGGGACCTGACCTTCCAACGACTACATTCTTACCTCTACTAGTAGCCTACATCTCACCTCCTGGCATTTTATAAGGCTCCATCCTGTCACTTCAACTCCATGTTGTTTCAGACTATGGAACAATACTCTTCCCCAGACTGAGGGACTGACCACCTCAAAACTTCAAGGGCGATGGACTGATTACATCGTCTTCAAGTATCTTCTGCTTCTATCAACTTTTCTGTACTCGACTGAAGAAGCCTACTGTGTAGGCGAAACATTTCGAAATAAAGATACCTAACTGCTGCATATGTGTCTTACCAAACATCCTCTTATTCTATCAGATGAGTGCAAGAAACCACGTATTTACCTATTTTACCTAAGAAATTTTTATTATTTTTTTATTATCACACTGGCCGATTCCCACCAAGGCAGGGTGGCCCGAAAAAGAAAAACTTTCACCATCATTCACTCCATCACTGTCTTGCCAGAAGGGTGCTTTACACTACAGTTTTTAAACTGCAACATTAACACCCCTCCTTCAGAGTGCAGGCACTGTACTTCCCATCTCCAGGACTCAAGTCCGGCCTGCCGGTTTCCCTGAATCCCTTCATAAATGTTACTTTGCTCACACTCCAACAGCACGTCAAGTATTAAAAACCATTTGTCTCCATTCACTCCTATCAAACACGCTCACCCATGCCTGCTGGAAGTCCAAGCCCCTGGCACACAAAACCTCCTTTACCCCCTCCCTCCAACCTTTCCTAGGCCGACCCCTACCCCGCCTTCCTTCCACTACAGACTGATACACTCTTGAAGTCATTCTGTTTCGCTCCATTCTCTCTACATGTCCGAACCACCTCAACAACCCTTCCTCAGCCCTCTGGACAACAGTTTTGGTAATCCCGCACCTCCTCCTAACTTCCAAACTACGAATTCTCTGCATTATATTCACACCACACATTGCCCTCAGACATGACATCTCCACTGCCTCCAGCCTTCTCCTCGCTGCAACATTCATCACCCATGCTTCACACCCATATAAGAGCGTGGGTAAAACTATGCTCTCATACATTCCCCTCTTTGCCTCCAAGGACAAAGTTCTTTGTCTCCACAGACTCCTAAGTGCACCACTCACTCTTTTTCCCTCATCAATTCTATGATTCACCTCATCTTTCATAGACCCATCTGCTGACACGTCCACTCCCAAATATCTGAATACGTTCACCTCCTCCATACTCTCTCCCTCCAATCTGATATTCAATCTTTCATCACCTAATCTTTTTGTTATCCTCATAACCTTACTCTTTCCTGTATTCACCTTTAATTTTCTTCTTTTGCACACCCTACCAAATTCATCCACCAATCTCTGCAACTTCTCTTCAGAATCTCCCAAGAGCACAGTGTCATCAGCAAAGAGCAGCTGTGACAACTCCCACTTTGTGTGTGATTCTTTATCTTTTAACTCCACGCCTCTTGCTAAGACCCTCGCATTTACTTCTCTTACAACCCCATCTATAAATATATTAAACAACCACGGTGACATCACACATCCTTGTCTAAGGCCTACTTTTACTGGGAAAAAATTTCCCTCTTTCCTACATACTCTAACTTGAGCCTCACTATCCTCGTAAAAACTCTTCACTGCTTTCAGTAACCTACCTCCTACACCATACACTTGCAACATCTGCCACATTGCCCCCCTATCCACCCTGTCATACGCTTTTTCCAAATCCATAAATGCCACAAAGACCTCTTTAGCCTTATCTAAATACTGTTCACTTATATGTTTCACTGTAAACACCTGGTCCACACACCCCCCTACCTTTCCTAAAGCCTCCTTGTTCATCTCCTATCCTATTTTCCGTCTTACTCTTAATTCTTTCAATTATAACTCTACCATACACTTTACCAGGTATACTCAACAGACTTATCCCCCTATAATTTTTGCACTCTCTTTTATCCCCTTTGCCTTTATACAAAGGAACTATGCATGCTCTCTGCCAATCCCTAGGTACCTTACCCTCTTCCATACATTTATTAAATAAATAATAAAAAAGTGATCATAAATTGGTTATTTGGCCAGTTTCACACAAAATTCAAGAAAGGCAAATTTCAAAATAAGGTGCAGAATAAACAATGCAGACATTCCTGGTACTAAAATAACTTTCTCTGTTGATTAGCCACATCTCCCTGCTCCTCTTACATTACGCTTGCTTTCCATTTTGAATTTTTATTCACACAAAAAAGTAGATTTATTGTTATGCAGACTACTGTATTAATTGTATAAATAATATCAGCACATTCGCAAATGCATATTAGACCCACCAGTTGAAGTGTACTAAATGTGTGACGTGATTTGTTTACTCTTGAACATCGGCAAATATTGAACATTTCTGCTACTTTGAGCTCAATTTCCAGCTACTTTCAGTCCCTAAACCAATCAAAATCATCTCTATTTTTGTAATACATCTTCCTTTGTATCAAAAGAGACCAAGAAAATGAGAATAACCATAAAAACCACAAGAAAATACACCACAAAGTTGCTATTTTAAACCAAAAACACAGTTGCCATTTTTTTCTCATGCACTGCATGCTGCAGGATTTTTTTTTTCATATGGTGAACACTTACGGCATAGACCAATTCTCTCATATCTAGGCCCAAATTTTCCACTCACAGCTTATCTCAGTTAGCAGTGGGACCGACACTGGCTTTAAAGCCATGATATAACGGGATCCACACCGAAAGGGTTAAATAGAGATTTTCATTAAGAAGGGGCAAAGTCACAGAAAGCTGTGAGCTAAACATATTACCTCTCATTAATAAATGAATATTCATAGTTAAACTCAGGAACATGGACTAATATAATAAAATAGTACAAGTTAGTTTTTAATGCTTGCAGGCTATACACGAATGGGGTAATTAGGGCGAAGTAGGACTTTGTACAAACCTTTAACAACACTAACTGGCTCCAGCTAAGTAGGTACCTTATCCTGTCACATACTACCTACAAAGTATGTAGTAAAGTTTTTGTGTCAAATTATGTCTGTGAATGGAGGACCCAGTTAGAATAAAATTACACAGAGTAACTGTAGTGATAACCTGTGTATGGTTTGTAAGTCTCAAGAACATATATCTGTAATTTCCTAAAGAAATCACAGTTGCAATTATTTATCTGGCAAGAACAGCTCAAAACTAGCCTTGCTAAGTGCCATGTGAGTTTCCTTAACCCTTTGAGGGTTTTCGTCGTACTAGTACGTCTTACGAGTAGGGGTTTTTGACGTACTAGTACTCATAAATTCTAGCGGCCTCAAATCTAGTGGGAGAAAGCTGGTAGGCCTTCATATGAAAGAATGGGTCTATGTGGTCAGTGTGCACAGTCTAAAAAAAATCCTGCAGCACACAGTGCATAATGAGAAAAAAAAAACTTTGACCATTTTTTTTGAATAAATCAGCGACTTTGCAGTGTATTTTCGTATGGTATTTATTCTTGTATTCTAGTTTTCTTGGTCTCATTTTATAGAATGGAAGACATATTACAGAAATTGAGATGATTTTGACTGGTTTTACAAAGAAAGGTGCCTTGAAATTGAGCTCAAAGTAGCAGAAATGTTCGATTTTTACCAAACTTCAAAAGTAAACAAATCGTGCCAAGCGTGCAATACACGTCAACTGGTGAGTCTAATATTCTTTCACAAGTGCACCAATAATATTTATACCATTTTTTACACTAATGCAGTAGTCTGCATAACAGTAAATCTTATATTTTTTGTGAAAATAAAAATTCAAAGTGGAAAGCAAAAGAATATAAGAGGGGCCTTGAGACATGACTAATGACTAGAGGAAATGTCATTTTAGTGCCAGGAATGTCTTTCTTGTTTATTCTGGACCCTATTCGGAAATTGGCATCTTTTGAAATTTGTGTGAAATTGGCAAAATTGCTAAATTCTGACCACTGTACTGGATAGTAGAATTTCATAAATGAGTGGTTTCTTGCACCCATTCGATAGAAAAAATGGAGTTCTATCGAAATATTCATGTTTTTTGTCGACTAGTACAGTGAAATTGGCCGAAAATGGGGCTCAAAGTGGGCAAAATCGCCGATGCGTAAACATCGCCGAGACCGCTGACTTTGCGAGAGCATAATTCCGTAAGTTTTCTATTAAATTTCAAACTTTTGGTGTCTTTATGATCGGGAAAAGATTCTCTATCTTTTCATAAGAGAAAATAATTTTTTTTTTTTTTAAATTTGGCCGACCCTGAGAACGAGTTTCGGAGAGGGCCTGTCGACCCTCAAAGGGTTAAATAAAAAAATCCAGAAAAGTGAATCTTCAGAGATAGAAGGGAGCTCTTAAAGAGAAAATATATTCCACATTATGTGATGATGTGCTGTTCACAAATGACTACGTAGATATGCTGACGTGACAGATTCAATGATAATATCAGATGGTCAATAAAACTATTTAATATAAGGTAGAAATGTCACAACTTATACTGTAAATAAAAACTTCAATTAACAATCAGTACAAAAATGTAACTTAATAGTTACTTACATTTGTATTTATTATTTTTTGCATAACATAAACCTCACAAAAAAACACTTACCACAACTGTATTAAAATATACAGTACTCAGTGCACCAATGTACAGTAATAAATTATATTATTTTTAATATTATTGAATTTAGCATTAATAATTAATTAACAACCACTTTAAAATTCTCTACCTGTGAGTATATCAGATTCATTAAATTTAATTCCATAAATATATCCTTGTAGCCAAAACAATTTGCATAAGCAAAACTAGCTGTATGTATTAAAGACAAATAATCCATTAGAAAACTGGTTTATTATCAGAATAGAATACTGCTGTGACAATTATTTCAAAGTTCAGTTAAATATCATAGGAAAAATGTCTACTCAAACAGGTAACATTCCCAAGTAGGGATTCGATTTTTTCAAAATAAAAATGGCAACATAAACAGAAATAATCAGCAAAGAAAATTATGGCAAATAAACCTACAACTTAGCCATTCCAAAATATCAAAATATCATTACAAAATATCAAAATATCATACCAAACCTGAAAGCTTCAAGACGTCTGCAGTTAGTCCACTCTGTGAGGTAGATATGCCTACAAGACTTTATGAATTAGTTTAACCGACTGAAAAAATTTAGAGTCAAAGTTAGTCAACTTCTTAAGAAAAAATGAGATTGCAGATGGATTCTGATGGATGTTTTTTTAAGTACTATATATACAGTATGTAATACCCAGACTAATAACTTCCTCTAATGGTTACATTAAATAAAAAAAAAGCATTTATCCCTTGTTAGCATCAATAACCTATCCATTAACCCTTTCACTATTAATACCCCCCTAAACTGAATGCCCCTTTAGTGTAGTCATTTTTTTTTAAAAATTAAATTTCTTCTACAGTGGTTAGAGATTCTTTTTCTAAATCTTATGACATCATAAATACAAAATTTAGTATAATAACTATGTAATTACATAGGCAGAAAGTTGGAGTTTGGGGAGCACTTTACATAACAGTGATTTTGCTCACTCTGAGACCTATTTCAGGCCAATTCTGACCCAATTCCTGGTTATTTCATTACTATGCCTTCTGTACTACCCAATGACGGCAGGAAACTGCCCATTCAATTATCAAAACTACAGTTCTCTCTCTCTCCCTCTAAAAAAAAAAAAAAAAAAAAACAGAATTTGGTAATTGGCCAATACTACTACTTTCAACAAATTGCAGTTTAAGAACACTTAAACTATAACTTGCCCTCCTTTTGAATCCATCAACACGCATAAAAAAATGAAGTTTTTCCTTATTTCCCACTTAATAAAACATAACCAAGAAAGCTTGGTTATGGTTTATTAGGTGGGTTGAGCTTTACAAAGCTCTACACAGAGCAAAAAGTTGTCCTAATAATATCTTTCTCTACAAATTGCAGCTTGTCTTCATTGATATCACTAATGGCTCCCATTTATTTCCAGCCTACTGTCAAAGTGTGAATTCAACCAAATAAATTTCAATAATTTTGCTTTCATAAAAGGTACAGCAGATAAAATTTCAATAAGTAAGTGCTTGACATCATAATGATTTAGCAAAGTGATTAATTACGTACTTACATTAAATTGACATACTTAAACCAATGATTCTTGATGAATGTTCTTATAATGTCCATTATAGAGATAAACTTTAAGGTACTACTCTTCATCAATTCTATTTTTAATAAATACTAAATGTGGTACAAAATCCATTATGTCTATTTGTGAATTAATGTTGTCCCCTTCAGAATCCATCATACTACCATCTCCAAACAGTGCTTTATCAGGATCTGATGTCTACTCACAGCCAATACAAACTACTTACTGGCATTCAGCCTCGACCGATTTGGATCTATCATTGCATCTGAAGAATTTCCCCTAAAAGACAATAAGGTGAGTTAATAATACACTGGTGGGACTTGCATAATTTTGTGTATTTGTGTGTAATTACCTATTTGTAGTTACAGGAGCAGAGCTAAGCTCATGGTGTCCTGTCTTCAGTATTTAACTAAACATATTATGTATTTTAAAGTTTGTGGTGGGTTTAGCAGTATGTCTATGTGCATGAGTGTGTGTGTGTGTGTGTGTGTGTGTGTGTGTGTGTGTGTGTGTGTGTGTGTGTGTGTGTGTGTGTGTGTGTGTGTGTATGTGTATATGTGTGTGTATGTGTATGTGTATGTGTATGTGTGTATGTGTGTGTGTGTGTGTGTGTGTGTGTGTGTGTGTGTGTGTGTGTGTGTGTGTGTGTGTGTGTGTGTGTGTGTGTGTGTGTGTGTGTGTGTGTGTGAAGTCATGTCCAAGTCTATGAATGTGGTTGCTGATTTACTTACCTACAATCAGACTCCAAGATTTTGGACCTGTCGTTACAGCGGAAGAACTTGCCCTGGTGAAGCATAAAAAACGTACATACACTTTTAATTAGCCATAGTTTTCCTGAATATCTGATATCATACAAATGAGGAAAGTATATTTATGCAAAGTATCTTGTAAACCTATTTTCATAAACTTTACATACTGGTGCAGTTCTTTAATCAGTTGAATCTTAATCGATTTACATAAATAAACTGCTGCATGATAATAAGTTTATTAAAATTTTATCTTCTTCACTGATAAAACATAGATGCTTCAAATATCTGCATCCCAAACTCTGAATTCAGAATTTCTCTAAAATAGATATTTATCTACTGATTTAAACCTATGCTTGAAATGTAAACATCTGAGTTTGTTTACACGCTTAATGGTATAAACCTTGGTAATAAATACCGACAAGTTGGTTTAAAAAGACATGTAAGCAAACACTGACATATTTATTAGAAAACGTTTTGGTCCTGGGACCTTGATCACTTCTAACATACAAAGGTAGAAAAACATTATATATAGGCGGAGAGTGAGGTGTGAGTGACGCATGGTGACTTGAAGAATGCCACGTTGGGATGAGGACGGGTAGACTATGAGATCATGTGACTCCTGTGTTGTTGGGTTGGCTAAGCACCACCAACCCAACAACACAAGTCACATGATCTCACTGTCTACCCATCCTCATCCCAACACGGCATTCTTCAGGTCACCATGCTTGTAGATGAATGGTTCAGAGAACCGACAGGTTGATAAATTAGACACATGTGCAACTCTTGGGTATCTTTATTGAGGAAACGTTTCGCCACACAGTGGCTTCATCAGTCCATACAAAGGAGAATCTTGAAGAACAGGAGGAGAATGAGGTAATCAGTCCCTCAACCTTGAGTCGATGTGGTCAGTCCATCAATCTTGAATAGAATCTATTCAAGATTGATGGACTGACCACATCGACTCAAGGTTGAGGGACTGATTACCTCATTCTCCTCCTGTTCTTCAAGATTCTCCTTTGTATGGACTGATGAAGCCACTGTGTGGCGAAACGTTTCCTCAATAAAGATACCCAAGAGTTGCACATGTGTCTAATTTATCAACAGGTCACCATGCATCACTCACACCTCACTCTCTGCCTATATATGTCTTTCTACCTCTGTATGTTAGAAGTGATCAACGTTCTAGGACCGAAATGTTTTCTAATAAATATGTCATAGTGCTTGCTTACGTGTCTTTCTAAACCACAAGCTTAATAACATGAAGGGCAAGTGAAAACTAGAGAAATATAATGCTAAATATAAGAACTTTTACAAAGGCTCACATTCAGAAGATGCTAATGTTTTAAAAAATACACTATTTTCTAGTAATGTCATGAAAACAGTACCAGTAAACCCTTGAAATAATGGACTAATAGGAGGAGGGAAGAGGAGTCTCCGAGTGTTCATCGGAATGTTAAAAAAAAATGAAGAGAAAAAGCACTAAATTACTTTACTGTATACCTACTACAGTATCGTACTCACAATTTACATATATACTGCAATAAACATTGAAAATAAAGAAATTAAGAGTACAATTTATCCAGTGCATTTTGTCTTATATCAGAAATCCATTATTTTGGGGGCCCTTTATATCAATGGTTTACTATATTTACTACAGGATGCAGATTAAGCACTCCTAGAAAAAAAAATTCCATAATATCTTTTGAATGTAGGGTCATAATGCTGAGAGATATGGATATAAAAGCACAATATGCAGAAGAACCACTGACAGTGGACCCTCGAGTTTCGAAAGGCTCGCGCTTTGTAAATTTCAACTTTCGACAACTTTTTTCGTCAAAATATAGCCTCGCAGTTCATAATTTGGCTCTCCATTCATCGCTCGTCTTGAACACATATGAGTGGCCTCCCAGCATCCGCTCCACACAAAGGCGCCATATGCACCATTCCCATTCAGTGTGGCATTGTTTATTGGCAAGTATCACCCCACATGTTCATACGATACATTTTGTTATATAGTGGACCCCCGAATAATGTAATTAACCCTTTGACTGTTTCGGTCATATATATATGCGTCTTACACGCCACTGTTTCTGACATATTTATACGCATAAATTCTAGTGGCTTCAAATCAAGCGGGAGAACGCTGGTAGGCCCACATGTGAAAGAATGGGTCTGTGTGGTCAGTGTGCACCACATAAAAAAAATCCTGCAGCACGCAGTGCGTAATGATAAAAAAAAAACTGACCATTTTTTTGGATTAAAATGCCGACTTTCAGGTGTATTTTCATATAGTATTTATCGTTGTATTCTAATTTTCATGGTCTCATGTGATAAAATGGAAAACACATTACAGAAATAGAGATGATTTTGATTACTTTCACGATAAAAACGACCTTGAAATTGAGCTCAAAGTAGCGGAAATGTTTGATTTTTACAAGTGTTCAAGAGTAAGCAAATCACACCACACGTCCAATACACTTCAACTGGGGAGTCTAATATTCTTTCACTAGTGCACTGATATTATTTATACCATTTTTACAATAATGCAGTAGTCTGCATAACAGAAAATTTTGTATTTTTTTTTTTGCATGAAAAAAATCAAAATAGAAAGCAATAGTAATATAAGAGGGACCTAGAGACATGACTAATGAACAGAGGATATGTTATTTTAGTGCCAACAATGTCTACATTGTTTATTCTGGACCCTATTTTGAAATTGGCATCTTTTTTAATTTGCGTGAAATTGGCAAAATTGCCAATTTCTGACCACTTTATTGGGTAGTTCAAATCAGTAAATGGGCAGTTTCTTGTACTCAACTGATAGAAAAAATGGAGTTCTAAAGAAATAGCTATGAGTTTGGTCAATTGGAGCAACAGAATTGGCCAAAAACAGGGCTCAAAGTCGGTTAAACCGCCGATGTGTATATGTTGCCGAGACCGCTAACTTCGCGGGAGCGTAATTCCATGAGTTTTTGACCAAATTTCGAACTTTTGGTGTCACTACCATCGGGAAAAGATTCTGTCATTTCATAAGAAAAAATCATTTTTTTTTCTAAAAAATTATCAATATAGAATGACAGTTTCAGAAAGGGGCCTGCGACAGTCAAAGGGTTAATCCGTTCCATAGTGTGTGTCTTAAACCGAATCTGACTTAATCTGAATTAATTTTCCCCATAAGAAATAATGGAAATCCAATTTATCCATTCCAGACACTCAAAAGTATTAAACAAAATTTTTCTACATGAAACATACATCTCCCTACACAGAAAACAATGAGACATGCAGAGTAAAACATTACTAAAATGACGCTTACCTTTATTGAAGATTTATTGATGATTGATGAGATGGGAGGAGGGGAGAGGATGAAGGTGTACTATTGTTTGGAAGGGGAATCCCCTTCCATAAAGACTTCAGGTAGCAAGTCCTTATCTGGGGTTACTTCCCTTCTTTGTTTTTTAATGCCACTATGACCAGCTTCAGAGTCATTGGACCCCTGTCGCACAAAATATCTGTCCAGAAAGCTCTGTTTCTGCTGTCTCTAAGATATCCCTAAAATGGGACACAACATTGTCATTGTAGATGTTGCCAGCACGGCCTGCAATGGCTGTGTCAGGGTGATGTTCATCCATAAATGTTTGCCCATAAGAAAGCAGGAACAGTGCAGCAGGCCTGTTGGCCCATACTAGGCATGTCCTTCAAAAACCATCCCACAAACAGAATCGTATTTGCCCAACCCAATTTTCAATGCTTCCCAAGCAATAAGCTTTGATAATTCTATTCACTCATGTGCAAATCCCAATCAAATCAAATCGTGTGTGTGTGGGGAAGTACCCTGTCTGGTGTGTGGGGAAGTACCCTGTCTGGTGTGTGGGGAAGTACCCTGGCTGGTGTGTGGAGGACTACCCTGGCTGTTGTGTGGGGAAGTACCCTGGCTGGTGTACATAAGAAAGCAGAAACACTGCAGCAGACCTGTTGGCTCATACTACCATCCTCTACCACAACCACAGACTTTGCAAAAGCATTTGACAAATGCGATCATGGTGTAATAGCCCATAAAATACGTGCTAAAGGAATAACTGGGAAAGTGGGGAGATGGATCTTCAACTTCCTAACAAATCGAACACAAAGAGTAGTGGTCAACAGAGTTAAATCGGAGGCTGCCATAGTGAAGAGCTCTGTTCCACAAGGCACAGTACTCGCCCCCATCTTATTCCTTATCCACATATCAGACATAAACAGAGATATACACCACAGCACCGTATCATCCTTTGCGGATGATACTAGGATCTGCATGAGGCTGTCATCTGCTGAGGACGCGGTTAACCTCCAAAAAGATATAAACAAAGTTTTCCAGTGGGCAACGGTAAACAATATGATGTTCAATGAGGACAAATTCCAACTACTCCGTTATGGAAAACTGGAGGAGATAATAACTAGAAGAGTATACTACTGACTCCGGCCATACAATAGAGCGGAAAAATAATGTAAGGGACCTGGGAGTAGTAATGTCTGAGGATCTCACTTTCAAGGATCACAACAGTGCCACGATCGCACATGCAAAGAAAATGATAGGATGGATAATGAGAACTTTCAAAACGAGAGATGCCAAGCCCATGATGATCCTTTTCAAATCACTTGTTCTCTCTAGGCTGGAATACTGCTGTACATTAACATCTCCATACAAAGCAGGTGAAATCGCAGATCTAGAGAGTGTACAGAGATCCTTTACTGCACGTATAAGTTCTGTCAAGCACCTTAACTACTGGGAACGCTTGGAAGCACTTGACCTGTACTCGTTGGAACGCAGGAGGGAGAGATATATCATAATCTACACTTGGAAAATCTTGGAAGGAATGGTCCCAAATCTGCACACAGAAATCACTCCCTATGAAAGTAAAAGACTGGGCAGGCGATGCAAAATGCCGCCAATAAAAAGTAGGGGCGCCATTGGTACACTAAGAGAAAACACCATAAGTGTCCGAGGCCCAAAACTGTTCAACAGCCTCCCATCAAGCATTAGGGGAATTGCCAATAAACCCCTGGCTGCCTTCAAGAGAGAGCTGGACAGATACCTAAAGTCAGTGCCGGATCAGCCGGGCTGTGGCTCGTACGTCGGACTGCGTGCGGCCAGCAGTAACAGCCTAGTTGATCAGGCCCTGATCCATCGGGAGGCCTGGTCATGGACCGGGCCACGGGGGCGTTGATCCCCGGAATAACCTCCAGGTAACCTCCAGGTAACCCTCTACCACCACCACTTTCGTATCTTTCTACAAACTTTTTCTTGAATTCTGTAGTGTTTCTCACCCTCTTTACCAAAGGGCTGGCACTAGAAGCTTTCTTTGGACCCATGGTGGCTTATTTAGCAGTTACAAGCACTAAAAAACAGAATACAGTAATACAAAATGTATCGCATGTACATGTGGAATCGTCCTCACTGGCTGGTTAACAATGGCACACTGGCTGTACATGGAGTGTCCGGGACGAATGACTTACCAAATTCAGTGTTGTTAACCGAGCCAATATTTTGATGCAAAAACGTTACTTAATCCAACTATTACTTAATCCGATGACATCTTAATCTGGGGGTCCACTGTATTCCATTCTTTTTTTTGTTTGCTACTTCTAAATAAGCCACCATGGGCCCAAAGAAAGCTTCTAGTGCCAGCCCTTTGGTAAAGAATGTGAGAAACACAATAGAATTCAAGAAAGAAATCATTGCAAAATATGAAAGTGGCGTGCATGTGGGCCATCTTGCCAGGATGTATGCGAAGCTCCATACAACCATTGCTTCCATTGTAGCAAAGAAAAAGGAAATCAAGGAAGCTGTTCTTGCAAAAGGGGTAGATATGCTCACAAAAAAGAGATCACAAATACTAGATGTTGAGAATTTGTTTTCGGTGTGGATAAACCAAAAACAGTTAGCAGGAAATAGTGTTATGCAGTCGATAATTTGTGAAAAGGCAAGGCAGTTACATGCCAATCTCAAAGAAAATGCCTGAAATGAGTGCTGATGCTAGTGAATTTAAGGCCAGGAAAGGCTGGTTTGAGAGATTTAAGAAGCATAGTGGCATACACAGTGTGGTAAGGCATGGCAAGTCTGCAAGTTCTGACAAGTGTGCGGCTGAAAAATTTGTGCAGGAATTCAACAACTATGTAGAGGCTGAAGGATTCGTCCCCAACAAGTGTTCAATTGTGACAAAACAGGCCTCTTTTGGAAGAAAATGCCAAAGAGGACCTACATCACGCAAGAGGAAATGGCACTGCCAGGACACAAGCCTATAAAAGACAGGCTAACTCATGTTCTGTGGTAATGCTATGTGGTAATGCTAGTGGGGATTTCAAAGTGAAGCCTTTACTGGTGTATCACTCTGAAAATCCCAGTGTTCAAGAAACAGTGTCGCCAAGAGTAAATTGTGTGTAATGTGGAAGGCTAACAAGGCATGGGTCAAGAGGGAAATTTTCCTTGACTGGTTCAATGAAGTGTTTGGCCCAAGTGTGAAGAAATACCTCCTGGAAAAAAAACTGCCACTCAAGTGCCTCCTGGTAATGGACAATGCTCCTGTTCATCCTCCAGATTTGGATGACCAAATGGTGGAGGAGTTTAGTTTCATCACAGTGAAGTTCTTGCCCCCTAATACCACTCCTCTCATCTCATCTAGCCCATGGACCAGCAGATCATTTCAAACTTCAAAAAACTTTACACCAAAGATCACTTCAATATCCTCCAATGCATAGGCCTTATAGATAAGTCTTGGCAGGGAGTGACTTCCAGGATTTTGAACTCTGCTTGGAGAAAATTATGGCCAGATTGTGTCCTCGACAAAGATTTTGAAGGGTTTGAGGCTGACCCTGACAACCCTATGCCAGTAGTGGAATTTATTGTGGCATTGGGGAATTCCATGCGATTGGATGTGAGTGGCCAGGATGTGGAAGAGTTGGTGGAGGACAACAGTGAAGAGCTAACCACTGACGAGCTGCAAGACTTTCATTTGCAACAGCAACAGACCACAGCTCAGGAAATTGCTTCAGAGGAGGAGGAAAAGAGATGGAAGGTGCCTTCTTCAAAGCTTAAGGACATGTATGCAAAGTGGAGTGAGGTGCAAACGTTTATGGAGGAACATCACCCTGACAAAGCTGTCGCAAGCCCTGTCAGCAACACATACAATGACAATCTTGTCCCATTTGAGGCAAATTTTAAAGAGACACCAGAAACAGCTATCTGGAACAATTTTTTGAACAAGGGTCCAGTGATTCTCAAGCTGGTCCTAGTGGCATTAAAAAACAAAGAAGGGAAGTAACCCCGGATAAGGACTTGGTACCTAGTCTTTATGGAAGGGGATTCCCCTTCCAAACAACAATGTAACTTCTCCATCCTCTCACCTCCTGTCTTTCGTACACCAACAAGAGTCTCCAATAAAGGTAAGTGTGATGTTATTTTTGTTTTATACTTGATGTCTCAATGTTTTCTGTATGTAAATCTATATTTAATGTAAAAAAAAATATTTTTTGTTAATACTTTTGGGTGTCTAGAACAGATTAATTGGATTTACATTATTTCTTATGGGGAAAATGGTTTTGCCGTTCATAAATTTCCAATTTCATCACTCTCTCTGGAACAGATTAATTACGAAATTCGAGGGTCCATTGTATAGGAATTATATTTTGCTGAGGGAAGACCTTCATCCAATCTTAACTAACCTTTTCACTGTCGGTGATGTATTACTATGGCTTGCAAGCCAGTGTTGGTGCCAAAGTACAGTGGACCCCCGGTTAACGACAGTTTTTCACTCCAGAAGTATGTTCAGGTGCCAGTACTGACCGAATTTGTTCCCATAAGAAATATTGTGAAGTAGATTAGTCCATTTCAGACCCCCAAACATACACGTACAAACGCACTTACACAAATACACTTACATAATTGGTCGCATTCGGAGGTAATCGTTATGCGGGGGTCCACTGTATTAAGCCGAAATTCCAGCGGCTTCAAGTGTCACGGGAGAAAGCTGGTAAACCCACATGTGAGAGAATGCGTCTGCGTGATCAGTGTGTGCAGTATAAAACAAATCCTGCAGGATGCAGTACATAAGAAAAAAACAACTCTGACCATGTTTTTGGTTTAAAATGCCAACTTCGTTGTGTGTTTTCATATGGTATTTATGGTTGTATTCTTGTTTTCTTGGTCTCATTTAACAGAATGAAAGATATATTACAGAAACAAAGATGATTTTCATTGGTTTCACAATGAAAAGTACCTTGAAATTGAGCTCAAAGTAGTGGAAATGTTCGAGTTTTGCTGATGTTCAAGAGTAAACAAATGACGTCACTGTCCAATGTGTGTCCAACTGGCCAGTCTAATATGCATTCATAAATAGCTTAACATTATTTATACAATTATTACAAAAATGTAGCAAGTCAGCATAAGAGTAAATCTACTTTTTGTGTGACTAAAAATTCAAAATGGAAAGCAAGAGTAATATAAGAGGGGCCTGGAGATGTGACTAATGAACAGAGAAAATGTTATTTTAGTGCCAGGAATGTCTGCACTGTTTATTCTGGACTCTATTTTGAAACTGACATTTTTTTAAATTTGTGTGAAATTGGCCAAATTGCCAATTTCTGACCACCCTACTGGCTAGTTGAAAAAGGTAAATGGGCGGTTTCTTGTACTCAATCGATAGAACAAATGGAGATGTAGCGAAATAGCTATGAGTGGTCGACTGGAACAATGGAATTGACGGAAAATTGGGCTCAAAGTGGGCATTACCATCGGGAAATGATTCTCTATCATTTCAGACAATTTTTTTTTTTTTTATTTTAAATTTTTCGACACTGAGAGCAAGTTTGTGAGCAGGGGTCTCGACAGTGAAAGGGTTAACAAAGCTCAACCCTGAGCTAAACATATTCCCAATAAAAGCTTGTTCTACATATTGCATTCTTATACCAATATTAAGTCATTTGGAAAAGGATCATGCCAGATACTACAATATATGGGAGAACAGGGCTTATTATATTAGGTAAAAGAACACATGTGCAACAAATGAAACATTTTTGTGTGGCCACATTTTGCTCTCCAGGAGGGAGCTTTTCAAGCTAATACTACATTGACTTGACAAAGCTCCTGGAGAGTGAAAAGTAGCCACAATAAAATGCTTAATTAGTTGAACTTGTGACTTTTTACCTAATATACTGTTGGAAATTCTACCGACATTATTACAAGGCAATCAAAGCTTAAATCTCTGTTATTGTATCCATCATTAATTCCTGCAAACAATATCTTAATTAATAATCTCTATAATTTCTGAATGATAACTGGAACATTTTAATGATAGCTAATTAATATATTTTGTATTTCTCCATACTTGCACTTCCAGTTCTCCAGGGTTCCAAGATAAAATGTTATTTATATTTGGACCTTTCTCTTATACTAGAAGTACAGTACAACTTTATATAAATATTCATATTATAACCAAAACACCTGAAATTATTTACATTACCATAAAGTTTAACCAAAGTTATTCAAGCTGTTTATTATATTTATATACAGTAAAACCAGGAAGATGGCAAGGAACAACAAAATGGATACAAGGCTGCTATACATTTCTTCATTTTTTAACATTCTTGCCATCTCCAACCAAGGCAGGGTGATCCAAAAAAGAAACTCTTTCACCATCATTTGCTCCATCATTGTCTTGCCAGAGGTGTACTGATACTACAGTTCAGATGCTTCTCCAAACTGCAAATATCCCCACCCCTCCTTCAGAGTGTAGGCACTGCCCTTCCCACCTCCTGGACTCAAGTCTGGCTAACTAGTTTCCTTGAATTCCTTCAAAAAAATAAAAAATGTTACCTTGCTCACAATCCAACAGCTCATCAAGTCCCAGAAAATACATTTGCCTCCACTCACACCTATCTAACATGCTCATACATAGCTCCTGGGTGTCCAAGTCCCTCACACACAAAATCTCCTTTACCCCCTTCCTCCAGCCATTCCTAGGGCAACCTGCCATCTCTCACTACAGATTTATACACCCTCCAGGTCATCCTCTTTAAATGTCCAAACCACTTCAACAACTCCTCTTCCTAATCTCCACAATATGAATTCTCTGCATAATATTTACACCACAGACTGCCCTCAGACACATCTCCACTGCCTCCAGACGTCTCTGATCTGCAACATTCATAACCCATGTTTCACGTCTATATATGAGTGTTGGTACCACTATACTCTAATACATCTCCCTCTATGTTTCTATGGATAAAGTTCTTTGTCTCCACAGATACCTCAATGCATCACTCACCTTTTTTCCTTCATTAACTCTACGCGGTTCACGCCTTTCATATACCCATCCACTGGCAAGTCTACTCTCAAATATCTGAACACATTCACTCCCTCCATAATCCCTACTTTCAATCTGATATCCAGTCTTTCATTATCTAATTTGACTTTACCCACATCACCTTGCTTGTTCTTATGTTCACTTGCAATTTCCTTCCTTTACATACCTCATCATGACTCACAAAAACATAATAACACAGTAGCAAGCAACCATAGAATGGATGGGATTTGAACCCATGGCGAGCGAGTCGTAAAACTCCAGGCCAGTGCATAAGCCACTCGAGTGCCTTACACACTGGCCTGGAGTTTTACGACTCGCTCACCTTGGGTTCAAACCCCACTCATTCCATGGAATTTTACATACCTCACCCAAAATTCATCCACTAACCTTTGCAACTTCTAATCAGAATTTCCTAAAGCACAGAGTCATCACCAAAACCCAGCTTCTTCTCATTCATACCATCCACAATCATCTCTTTCTTTTCATTCGCACAACATCCATGCACTTTCAAACATCCCACTTTGATGGTTTTCTTCTTTTTCTTTTTAGTAGGCTATACAGGAAAAGGGATTACCAGCCCATTGTTCCTGGCATTTTAGTTGACTTTCACAACAGGCATGGCTTACAGAGGAAAAATTCTTATTCCACTTCCCCATATATCCAACAAAGTATCCAAAACAGGAGGCATCCTTTCCAAGATATAGTACTATGTACCCCAAACAGCACTACTAACACTATACCTCTCTCAAATCTACCGTTACCTCACCTATGGTATTGGCGCTTGGGGACTGACCACGATCAATCACCTTAAACCATTAATAACCCAACAAAAAGCAGTTGTGCAGATGATCACCAACTCCTGTGCAAGATAACACACCTGACAGCTCTTCAAGAGCTTGAACTTACTTAGTGTATACAAAATACAGTAGAACCCCCATATCCACTAATTTGGTATCCATGGTGTACTGTGGCCCCAAAAATACCACTTAGTTTTCCATAATAATTTATTTATTTATTTATTTATTTATTTATAATTTGAGCACACTTACAGAGGTACAAAAAAAAATACAGATAAGAGCAGCATGCCAAAGCCACTTATACTATGCATAGCATTACGGGCTGGCTTAAAATTAACTTAAGATTAACTAAGCAATGATGAAATCAGTGAAAAACATTAATGTAAACTGATTACTATAAAGCACAAGTGAGTATTACAAAGACAGGTCATATGGTTGCATGCATTGTTGTAAATTCAGTAGAATGGAGTATTCTGTTAGGTAGTGAATTTAAAAAATAATAAAGTTAGATTGGGTTTTAGGTTTAACATTTATGTGATATAATTGTGAGAAACATTTAAGATATACAATTTATAAGGTTCAGTTATTCAGTATTTATTTGGTTTTGGGTGAGTAAGTGAATAATGGCCCCGAAGTGCAAAAGTAGTGAAGCTAGCAGTTCTTCAAAGCCTAAGAGAAGCCATGAAGTCCTTTCCATTAGTTGAAAAGTGATATTTCTCCATTTATTGTGCATAATTTAGCAATGAATGATGATGAAAAATTTTTTCTTTCATTTTGGGTTCTCTTTGTTTCTTCTTGGGTCACCCTGCCTCGGTGGAAAATGACCAATTTATAAAAAAAAAATAAGCATGTATAGTACTTACATGTAGGATTTGCTACTGTCCATGGTTTCGGTATCCACAGCAGGTCCTTGGAATGTATACCCCATGGATACAGGGATCCTACTGTATACACTCATATTGTTGTGCCTACTGTATATGCAGAACATTAAACTCCACTAAAAACCCTCCTTGCAAACTTCTCCTTGATAGCTACAACAGAACACACAGCCATAACACAAGGCACACAAAACTCTGACATTCCTTGTGCCCATCTCACCCTATGCAAAAATGCAATGCACATAAAGGGTCCTAAGATTTGGAATTCATTGCTCAAACCAGCAAAAACGTCCCTTGTCTGCAAATCAATTTAGGGCTATACTTAAAAAACCATCTCATTTCCCAAAATTAGTCATACCAACACTATGCAAAATCATTCAACCAGTTTGAAATGACTCAAAAAATCCCCAAAATTTACAACTGCTTAATCAATTTAAAACATTAATACATACACTGTGTTATTCCATTAGCCTCAGAACCCCATAATTAAATGCTCAAAGATCAATAAACATTGAAGAACTTATATTTCATAAATGCCTAACCCATGACCCTATGAAAATATGTTTCTAATTGCATTACCTAAAAAAATACTCCATTCTCTTGAATGCACTGTAATTCATCTAATGACCATATAAACCGTTCCTGCACTACAAATCATTGACTTTATTCGATTTGACTTGATTAATAAATTGTACAACTACATATAGTAAATTGATCATTTTTTTATATTATACATTATAATACTACAAATCTGTCCAACTATAACCTGGAGTTTACCTGGAGAGAGTTCCGGGGGTCAACGCCCCTGTGGCCCGGTCTGTGACCAGGCCTCCTGGTGGATCAGAGCCTGATCAACCAGGCTGTTACTGCTGGCTGCACGCAATCCAACGTACGAGCCACAGCTCGGCTGGTCAGGTACCGACTTTAGGTGCTTGTCCAGTGCCTGCTTGAAGACAGCCAGGGGTCAATTGGTAATCCCCCTTATGTATGCTGGGAGGCAGTTTAACAGTTGCGGGCCCCTGACACTCATTGTATTGTCTCTTAACGTGCTAGTGACACCCCTGCTTTTCATTGGGGGGATGTTGCATCATCTGCCGAGTCTTTTGCTTTCGTTGTGAGTGATTTTCGTGTGCAAGTTCGGTACTAGTCCCTCTAGGATTTTCCAGGTGTATATAATCATGTATCTCTCCCGCCTGCATTCCAGGGAGTACAGGTTCAGGAACCTCAAGCGCTCCCGGTAAATGAGGTGTTTTATTTCCGTTATGCATGCCGTGAAGGTTCTCTGTACATTTTCTAGGTCAGCAATTTCACCTGCCTTGAAAGGTGCTGTTAGTGTGCAGCAACATTCCAGCCTAGATAGAACAAGCGACCTCAAGAGTGTCATCATGGGCTTGGCATCCCTAGTTTTGAAGGTTCTCATTATCCATCCTGTCATTTTTCTACCAGATGCGATTGATACAATGTTATGGTCCTTGAAGGTGAGATCTTCCGACATGATCACTCCCAGGTCTTTGACGTTGGTTTTTCGCTATTTTGTGGAAGGAATTTGTTTTGTACTCTGATGAACTTTTAATTTTCTCACGTTTACCATATCAGAGTAATTGAAATTTCTCATCATTGAACTTCATATTGTTTTCTGCAGCCCATTGAAAGATTTGGTTGATGTCCACCTGGAGCCTTGCAGTGTCTGCAATGGAAGACACTGTCATGCAGATTCGGGTGTCTTCTGCAAAGGAAGACACGGTGCTGTGGCTGACATCCTTGTCTATGTCAGATATGAGGATGAGAAACAAGATGGGAGCGAGTACTGTGCTTTGTGGAACAGAGCTTTTCACCATAGCCGCCTCAGACTTTACTCTGTTGACTACTACTCTTTGTGTTCTGTTTGTGAGGAAATTATAGATCCATCTACCAACTTTTCCTGTTATTCCTTTAGCATGCATTTTGTGCGCTATTACGCCATGGTCACACTAGTCGAAGGCTTTTGCAAAGTCTGTATATATAACATCTGCATTCTTTTTGTCTTCTAGTGCATCTAGGACCTTGTCGTAGTAATCCAGTAGCTGAGACAGACAGGAGCGACCTGCTCTAAACCCATGTTGCCCTGGGTTGTGTAATTGATGGGTATCTAGATGGGTGGTAATCTTGCTTCTTAGGACCCTTTCAAAGATTTTTATGATATGGGATGTTAGTGCTATTGGTCTGTAGTTCTTCACTATTGCTTTACTGCCCCCTTTGTGGAGTGGGGCTATGTCTTGTTGTTTTTAGTATCTGTGGGACGACCCCCGTGTCCATGCTCCCTCTCCATAGGATGATAAAAGCTCGTGATAGGGGGTTCTTGCCCTGGGGCAGAGTGCATGGGCATGTCATTTATCGCCTATTCCAAGTCATTTGGTGTCAGGATAATATCAGATAGGCTTGTGTTAACCAAATTCTGTGGCTCTTTCATAAAAAATTCATTTTGATCGACTCTCAGTCTGGTTAGCGGCTTGCTAAAAAGTGAGTCATACTGGGACTTGAGTAGCTCACTCATTTCCTTGCTGTCATCTGTGTAGGACCCATCTTGTTTAAGTAGGGGCCCAATACTGGATGTTGTTCTCGACTTTGATTTGGCATAAGAAAAGAAATACTTTGGGTTTCTTTCGATTTCATTTATGGCTTCTAGTTCTTCCCGCGATTCCTGACTCCTATAAGATTCCTTCAGCTTAAGTTTGATGTTTGCTATTTCTCTGACCAGTGACTCCCTACGCATTTCAGATATATAATGCTTCAAAATTGAAATATTCAAATCTCACTGTTTAAAATATTCAATTGTACTTCATATTGTAAATTATTTACTGTAACTTTTACCACTAAATCTATTATAGCTTAGTTTCTTAACCCTTTCAGGGTTTCCAACGTACTAGTACAGCTTACGCACCAGGGTTATTGACGTACTAGAATGCCTAAATTCTAGTGCCTTCCAATCTAGCGAGAGAAAGCTGGTAGGCCTACATATGAAAGAATGGGTCTATGTGGTCAGTGTGCGCAGTATAAAAAAAATCCTGAAGCATACAGTGCGTAATGAGAAAAAAAAAACTTTGACCGTGTTTTTGGATTAAAACAGCGACTTTGCACTGTATTTTCGTATGGTATTTATGGTTGTATTCTAGTTTTCCTGGTCTCATTTTATAGAATGGAAGAAATATTACAGAAATTGAGATGATTTTGATTGGTTTCACAATGAAAAGTACCTTGAAATTGAGCTCAAAGTAGCAGAAATGTTCGATTTTTACCAAAGTTCAAAAGTAAACAAATCATGCCAAGCGTCCAATACACATCAACTGTTGAGTCTAATATTCTTTCGCAAGTGTGCTGATATTATTTATACCATTTTTACGCTAATGCAGTAGTCTGCATAACAGTAAATCTTTTATTTTTTGTGAGAATAAAAATTCAAAGTGGAAAGCAAAAGAAATGTAAGAGGGGCCTGGGAACGTGACTAACGAACAGAGAACTTTTTATTTTACTGCCAGGAATGTCTGTCTTGTTTATTCTGGACCCTATTTGGAAATTGGCATCTTCTGAAATTTGTGTGAAATTGGCAAAATTGCCAATTTCTAACCACTTTATTGGAGAGTTGAAATTGGTAAATGGGTGCTTGCTTGTACTCATTCGATAGAGAAAATGGAGCTCTAGTGAAATAAATATGATTTTGGTCGACTAGCACACAGGAATTGGCCGAAAATGGGACTCAAAGTGGGCGAAATAGCCGATTTGTAAACATCGTCGAGACCGCTAGCTTTGCGAGAGCATAATTCCGTAAGTTGTCCATCAAATTTCATACTTTTGGTGTCATTATGATCAAGAAAAGATTCTCTATCGTCTCATAAAATAATTTTTTTTTTCCAAAAAATTTTCGACCCTGAGAATGAGTTTAGGAGAGGGCCTCTTGACCCTGAAAGGGTTAAGTTAATTTTAAGCCTGCCCATAATGCTCTGCATAGAAGGGGCTTTTGGCATGTATACCCAACTACTATAATTCCTTGTACAACTATTTATCATATCTTAATAACCTATCTATCTATCTATTTATACTTAAAATTGTACTGCTGTATCACTGTAAACTGTACTAACTGTAATACTGTTAATTGTTTTTTTTCCTACCCCACTACAATAAATCTTATCATAAATTTTTTTTGGCTACCTCACTTTAGTAATAAGGTAAAATAATGAATAGTTAAAATTTACCACTCAATAACCTATGTCTAGTTTTAAGTAGTCTGTAAACATTAGGATCAGTCTGAATGAAATGCCCCAGCATTGTAACTTTTGCAAAGAATTAAGATTTGTATTTTTATTTGTATCTGTAAAAAATTTTTTAATAGCATTCAGTACCCTACCACCAATATATTCCATACACCTGTAACATCTACCACATTGTTCTCCTATCCACTATATCACATGCCATTTCTAAATCCATGAAGGTAATGAAAATTTCCTTACATTTATCTAGATATTGTTCACATACATGCTTCCATGTAAACACTTGGTCTACTTAATGTAAAATATTGAGTAAATATTCTTAGTTAAAAAATAAGTGATATTAGATACAAAATATTATGGCTTGGGACTGCATCTCTGTTTATATCATGGGTGTCTACTGAATACTAGTACCATGTTTCAAATGCTTGGCTTGGGAAAAAATTTTAGGAATGACAAGAGATGCCAAGCCAATGATGATCCTTCTTAAATCGCTTGTTCTCTCTAGGTTGGAATACTGCTATACACTAACAGCTCCATTCAAGGCAGGTGAAATCACAGACCTAGAGAATGTACAGAGAACCTTTACTACACATATTAGTTCCAACAAACACCTTAACTACTGGGAATGCTTGGAAGCACTCGACTTGCACTCACCGGAAAGCAGGTGAGAGAGATACACCATAATCTACACCTGGAAAATCCTAGAGGGACTGGTCCCTAATCTGCACACAGAAATCACTCTCTACAAAAGCAAAAGACTTAGCAGGTGATGCAACATATGCTCAATGAAAAGCAGGGGCACCATTAGTACACTAGGAGAAAACATCATAAGTGTCCAGAGCCTAAGACTGTTCAACAGCCTCCCACCAGCCATAAGGGGAATTACCAAGAGACCCAAGGTTGTCTTCAAGAGGGAACTGGACAAATCAATAAAGTCAGTACCGGATCAGCTGGGCTGTGGTTCATATGTTGGATTATGTGCAGCCAGCAGTAACAGCCTAGTTGATCAAGCCCTGATCCACAGGAGACCTGGTCATGGACTGGGCCGCAGGGGTGTTGATCCCCAAAATACCCTCCAGGTAGACTCCAGGCAAAAATGAATCTAACTGTTTTGTCTATCAATAGGCTCCAGGAGCAGGTTCCAAATTTCAGGTGAGCACAAGTGAGGAGAATACAAGTTACCATACACAGAAAGTGCACAGGGGCAGCAATTAGTCTCTGTCTGCAGCCAAAGGGACATGAGAAACCCTAGCCACTGTGGCATAAAGAACCAGTGCAAACCACCAGCTCCCAACCACTAGGTAAACAAGTCTGCTCTGAGAAAAGCCCAAAATGAGATCTACTACTAAACAGGCATAACCTGACATACTACTACAGGGTAACCACTTGCATAATTTTTCGCACCGTCGAGTTGACATACTTTTCTAATTATTTATTATTACTTTACTACCACTTGCCCTCATAATGACATGTTCCATGTTTCCTGCATATAAACTGAGAAGTTCTTGCATGTTTCACACTTTCTAGTTTGACAGTGTAAGCATTTGGAAACTTTTTTTTTTTTTTTAAAAGTCGGCCGTCTCCTGCCGAGGCAGGGTGACCCAAAAAGAAAGAAAATCCCCACAAAGAAAATACTTTCATCATCATTCAACACTTTCACCTCACTCACACATAATCACTGCTTTTGCAGAGGTGCTCAGAATACAACAGTTTAGAAGCATATACGTATAAGGATACACAACATATCCCTCAAAACTGCCAATATCCCAACCCCCTCCTTTAAAGTGCAGGCATTGTACTTCCCATTTCCAGGATTCAAGTCCGGCTATATAAAATAACCAGTTTCCCTGAATCCCTTCACTAAATATTACCCTGCTCACACTCCAACAACTCGTCAGGTCCCAAAAACCATTCGTCTCCATTCACTCCTATCGAACACGCTCACTCACGCTTACGGGAAGTCCAAGCCCCTCGCCCACAAAACCTCCTTTACCCCCTCCCTCCAACCCTTTCGAGGACGACCCCTACAGATTTATACGCTCTCCATGTCATTCTACTTTGATCCATTCTCTCTAAATGACCAAACCACCTCGACAACCTCTCTTCAGCCCTCTGACTAATATTTTCATTAACTCCACACCTTCTCCTAATTTCCACACTCCGAATTTTCTGAATAATATTTACGCCACACATTGCCCTTAGACAGGACATCTCCACTGCCTCCAACCGCCTCCTCGCTGCAGCATTTACAACCCAAGCTTCACACCAATATAAGAGGGTTGGTACCACTGTACTTTCATACATTCCCTTCTTTGCCTCCATAGATAACATTCTTTGTCTCCACATATACCTCAATGCACCACTAACGTTTCTTCCCTCATCAATTCTATGATTCACCTCATCCTTCATAAATCCATCCGCTGATACATCAACTCCCAAATATCTGAAAACATTCGCTTCTTCCATACTCCTCCTCCCCAATTTGATATCCAATTTTTCTTTATCTAAATCATTTGATACCCTCGTCAAAGCAGAAGTGTTATAAGAAGAGCAGAGTATATGGAGAGTAAAAGAAAGGTAAAGAGAGTGGTGAGAGAGTGCAAAAGGAGAGCAGATGATAGAGTGGGAGAGGCACTGTCAAGAAATTTTAATGAAAATAAGAAAAAATTTTGGAGTGAGTTAAACAAGTTAAGAAAGCCTAGGGAAAGTATGGATTTGTCAGTTAAAAACAGAGTAGGGGAGTTAGTAGATGGGAAGAGGGAGGTATTAGGTAGATGGCAAGAATATTTTGAGGAACTTTTAAATGTTAAGGAAGAAACAGAGGCAGTAATTTCATGCACTGGTCAGGGAGGTATACCATCTTTTAGGAATGAAGAAGAGCAGAATGTAAGTGTGGGGGAGGTACGTGAGGCATTACGTAAAATGAAAGGGGGTAAAGCGGCTGGAACTGATGGGATCATGACAGAAATGTTAAAAGCAGGGGGGGATATAGTGTTGGAGTGGTTGGTACTTTTGTTTAATAAATGTATGAAAGAGGGGAAGGTACCTAGGGATTGGCAGAAAGCATGTATAGTCCCTTTATATAAAGGGAAAGGGAACAAAAGAGACTGTAAAAATTATAGAGGAATAAGTTTACTGAGTATACCAGGAAAAGTGTACGGTAGGGTTATAATTGAAAGAATTAGAGGTAAGACAGAATGTAGGATTGTGGATGAGCAAGGAGGTTTCAGAGTGGGTAGGGGATGTGTAGATCAAGTGTTTACATTGAAGCATATATGTGAACAGTATTTAGATAAAGGTAGGGAAGTTTTTATTGCATTTATGGATTTAGAAAAGGCATATGATAGAGTGGATAGAGGAGCAATGTGGCAGATGTTGCAAGTACATGGAATAGGTGGTAAGTTATTAAATGCTGTAAAGAGTTTTTATGAGGATAGTGAGGCTCAGGTTAGGGTGTGTAGAAGAGAGGGAGACTACTTCCCGGTAAAAGTAGGTCTTAGACAGGGATGTGTAATGTCACCATGGTTGTTTAATATATTTATAGTTGGGGTTGTAAAGGAAGTAAATGCTAGGGTGTTCGGAAGAGGGGTGGGATTAAATTTTGGGGAATCAAATTCAAAATGGGAATTGACATAGTTACTTTTTGCTGATGATACTGTGCTTATGGGAGATTCTAAAGAAAAATTGCAAAGGTTAGTGGATGAGTTTGGGAATGTGTGTAAAGGTAGAAAGTTGAAAGTGAACATAGAAAAGAGTAAGGTGATGAGGGTGTCAAATGATTTAGATAAAGAAAAATTGGATATCAAATTGGGGAGGAGGAGTATGGAAGAAGTGAATGTTTTCAGATACTTGGGAGTTGACGTGTCGGCGGATGGATTTATGAAGGATGAGGTTAATCATAGAATTGATGAGGGAAAAAAGGTGAGTGGTGCTTTGAGGTATATGTGGAGTCAAAAAACGTTATCTATGGAGGCAAAGAAGGGAATGTATAAAAGTATAGTAGTACCAACATTCTTATATGGGTGTGAAGCTTGGGTGGTAAATGCAGCAGTGAGGAGATGGTTGGAGGCAGTGGAGATGTCCTGTTTAAGGGCAATGTGTGGTGTAAATATTATGCAGAAAATTCGAAGTGTGGAAATTAGGAAAAGGTGTGGAGTTAATAAAAGTATTAGTCAGAGGGCAGAAGAGGGGTTGTTGAGGTGGTTTGGTCATTTAGAGAGAATGGATCAAAGAAGAATGACATGGAAAGCATATAAATCTATAGGGGAAGGAAGGCGGGGTAGGGGTCGTCCTCGAAAGGGTTGGAGGGGGTAAAGGAGGTTTTGTGGGCAAGGGGCTTGGACTTCCAGCAAGCGTGCGTGAGCATGTTGGATAGGAGTGAATGGAGACGAATGGTACTTGGGACCTGACGATCTGTTGGAGTGTGAGCAGGGTAATATTTAGTGAAGGGATTCAGGGAAACCGGTTATTTTCATATAGTTGGACTTGAGTCCTGGAAATGGGAAGTACAATGCCTGCACTTTAAAGGAGGGGTTTGGGATATTGGCAGTTTGGAGGGATATGTTGTGTATCTTTATATGTGTATGCTTCTAAACTGTTGTATTCTGAGCACCTCTGCAAAAACAGTGATAATGTGCGAGTGTGGTGAAAGTGTTGAATGATGATGAAAGTATTTTCTTTTTGGGGATTTTCTTTCTTTTTTGGGTCACCCTGCCTCGGTGGGAGACGGCCGGCTTGTTGAAAAAAAAAAAGAAAAAAATCACCTTACTCTTTTCTATGTTCACTTTCAACTTTCTACCTTTACACACACTCCCAAATTCATCCACTAACCTCTGCAATTTTTCTTTAGAGTCACCCATAAGAACAGTATCATCAGCAAAAAGTAACTGTCACTTCCCATTTTGTATTTGATTCCCCATAATTTAATCCTACCCCTTTCCCGAACACCCTAGCATTTACTTCTTTTACAACCCCATCTATAAATATATTAAACAACCATGGTGACATTACACATCCCTGTCTAAGACCTACTTTTACCGGGAAGTAGTCTCCCTTTCTTCTACACACCCTAACCTGAGCCTCAATGTTCTCATAAAAACTCTTTACAGCACTTAGTAACTTACCACCTATTCCATATACAGTGGAACCTCTACTTGCAAGCTTGTCCACATGCGAGTTTTTCCAAATACGAGCAGTCGACGGGTCAATTTTTTGCTTCCATTGGCGAGCAAAATTTCCACAAGTGAGCAGACCTCAAGGCAGGTTCCTTGACACTGGTGAGGGGAGCTTGCTCTTGATCTCGGGAATTGTATCTCATTTGTTTGTTGGACTATCTTATTGAAACTTGGGCAATGTATGATGGAAAGATGCTTCTTAACGTACACCAAAAATGAAAGAAATCTAAGCATAAATAATGGAGTTCACTTCTCAGCAATTAGCCACCCCTTAGTGGTAATTTCGAATGGTTTTTATGGTTGTATTCTCGTTTTTTTGGTCTCATTTGATAGAATGGAAGATATATTACAGAAATAGATGTGATTTTGATTGCTTTCATGACAAAAAGTGCCTTGAAATAGAGCTCAACCTAGGAGAAATGGTCCATTGCTTGGCTGTTTCAGTGTAAACACAGCAAATCTTATGTTTTTTGTGTGAATAAAAATTACAAATTATTTATATAATAATAATAATAATAATAATAATAATAATAATAATAATAATAATAATAATGAAAGAAATCTAAGCATAAATAATGGAGTTCACTTCTCGGCAATTAGCCACCCCTTAGCGGTAATTTCAAAAGTTTTTATGGTTGTATTCTCGTTTTTTTTTGGTCTCATTTGATAGAATGGAAGATATATTACAGAAATAGATATGATTTTGATTGCTTTCATGATGAAAAGTGCCTTGAAATTGAGCTCAACCTAGGAGAAAAGGTCCATTGCTTGGCTGTTTCAGAGTAAACAAATGACATTGCTGTCCATTCCAATATGCAATCATGAATGGGTTGACATATTTATACAATTATTGCAATAAGGAATAACAGTAAATCTTATATTTTTTGTGTGAATAAAAATTTCAAATAATTTATATAATAATAATAATAATAATAATAATAATAATATGTATAATAATAATATGAATAATAACAATACATATAATAATAATAGTATAATACAATAATAATAATATAATATGTATAATAATAATAATGTACTACATATAATTATAATAATAGAAGGCTTCAAAAGACCGTCACTAGATGGCAGTGTTTACCACAACAAAGAGGGAGCGGTTGTGGCCGCTTCCACCTGTTACATAATGACATTTTATTAATTCTAGAGTATATATCGTGTTTCTATGTTATTTATATTGTCTGTTATGTCATATTAGATGAACTGTGATAGATAAATAAGCAGTATACATGATATTAGTGAAATTATTCATGAAGTATTTTGCCCGGTCTCCAGACAAACTCTCGTCCACCGCCGATACCCCCCATAACACTACATGAATGACATTTTATTTATTTTAGAGTATATATCAGGTTTCTATGTTATTTGTATTCTTTATTATGTCATATTAGATGAAGTGAGATAGATAAATAAGCCGTAGAATTGATATTAAAGTACAGAATTCCAATGGAACGGATTAATTGCATTTCAATTAATTTAAATGAGGAAAATTGACTCTGCAAACGAGCAAATCCAGTTGCGAGCAAGGTCATGGAACGGATTAAACTCGCAAGTAGAGGTTCCACTGTACTTGCAACATCTGCCACATTGCTATCCTATCCACTCTATCATATGCTATTTCTAAATCCGTAAATGCAATAAAAACTTCCCTACCTTTATCTAAATACTGTTCACATATATTCTTCAATGTAAACACTTGATCTACAAATCCCCTACCCACTCTAAAACCTCCTTGCTCATCTGCAATTCTACATTCTGTCTTACCTCTAATTCTTTCAATTATAACCCTACCGTACACTTTTCCTGGTATACTCAGTAAACTAATTCCTCTATAATTTTTACAATCTCTTTTGTCCCCCTTCCCTTTATATAAAGGGACTATACATACTCTCCACCAATCCCTAGGTACCTTTCCCTCTTTCATACAATTATTAAACAAAAATACTAACCACTCCAACACTATATCCCCCCCTGCTTTTAACATTTCTGTCATGATCCTGTCAGTTCCAGCTGTTTTACCCCCTTTCATTCAATGTAATGCCTCACGTACCTCCCCCATACTTACATCCTACTCTTCTTCACTCCTAAAAGATGGTATACCTCCCTGGCCAGTGCATGAAATTACCGCCTCCCTTTCTTCGTCGACATTTAAAAGTTCCTCAAAGTATTTTCGCCATCTACCCAATACCTTCATCTCTCCATCTACGAACTCTCCTACTCTGTTTTTAAGTGACAAATCCATTTGTTCTGTAGGCTTTCTTAACTTGTTTAACTTGCTCCAAAATTTTTTCTTATTTTCATTAAAATTTCTTGATAGTGCCTCTCCCACTATCATCTGCTCTCCTTTTGCACTCTCTCACCACTCTCTTCACCTTTCTTTTACTCTCCATATACTCTACTCTTCTTTTAACACTTCTGCTTTGTAAAAACCTCTCATAAGCTACCTTTTTCTCTTTTATCACACCCTTTACTTCATCATTCCACCAATCACTCCTCTTTCCTCCTGCACCCACCCTCCTATAACCACAAACTTCTGCCCCACATTCTAATACTGCATTTTTAAAACTATTACAACCCTCTTCAACCCCCCCACTACTCGTATTTGCTCCAGCCCACCTTTCTGCCAATAGTTGCTTGTATCTCACCCAAACTTCCTCCTCCCTTAGTTTATACACTTTCACCTCCCTCTTACTTGTTGTTGCCATTTTCCTCTTGTCCCATCTACCTCTTACTCTAACTGTAGCTACAACTAGATAATGATCCGATATATTAGTTGCCCCTCTATAAACTTGTACATCCTGAAGCCTACCCATCAACCTTTTATCCACTAATACATAATCTAACAAACTACTTTCATTACATGCTATATCATACCTTGTATATTTATTTATCCTCTTCTTCATAAAATATGTATTACTTATTACCAAACCTCTTTCTATACATAGCTCAATTAAAGGCTCCCCATTTTCATTTACTTCTGGCACCCCAAATTTACCTACTACTCCCTCCACAACACTTTTACCCACTTTAGCATTGAAATCTTCAACCACCATTACTCTCACACTTTGTTCAAAACTCCCCATGCTTTCACTCAACATTTCCCAAAATCTCCCTCTCTCTCTCTCCTCTACACTTCTCTCTTCTCCAGGTGCATATATGCTTACTATAACCCACTTTTCACATCCAATCTTTATTTTACTCCACATATTCCTTGAATTAATACATTTATACTCCCTCTTTCCCTGCCATAGCTTATCTTTCAACATTATTGCTACTCCTTCTTTAGCTCTGACTATTTGAAACCCCTGACCTAATCACATTTATTCCTCTCCACTGAAACTCTCCCACCCCCTTCAGCTTTGTTTCACTTAAAGCCAGGACATCCAGCTTCTTCTCATTCATAACATGCACAATCATCTCCTTCTTATCATTTGCACAACATCCACGCACATTCAGACTTCCCACTTTGACAATTTTCTTCTTATTCTTTTTAGTAATCTTTACAGGAAAAGGGGTTACCAGCCCATTGTTCCTGGCATTTTAGTTGACTTTTACAACACACATGGCTTAAGAAGGAAAGATTCTTATTCCACTTCCCCATGGATATAAAAGTTAAAGTAATAAGAAACAAGAACTATTAAGATAAAATCAAAGAAATCTCAGATGAATGTGTATAGATAAATGTGTGATGACTGGTTTAGAAAACCGACAAGTTGAAGAACTGAGACACTTATGTTGCATAAGTGTCTCAATTCTTCAACTTGTCGGTTTTCTAAACCAGTCATCACATCTGTCAGACACTGTAACATCATGGGATCTTGCTACAAAGACTTCAACACTTGCCCAACCTTTGGATGACAACCTACTTACACTAGTGGCAGGTCCCACTGTGATCCCGCCTCCTCCTGCTTCCCCTCATCTGACTGCAGTATATAAGCAACCTCTCTGGCCCTATGATGCATTTCCTACAAGAGTGATGGACTGAACACATCGATTCCAGGTTGAGGGACTGATTACCTCAAACTTCTCTCCTTACCCATTTCTACTTTGTATTGGACTGATGAAGCCACTGTGTGGCAAAACATTTCTTCAATAAAGATTCCCATGCGTTGCATAAGTGTCTCAATTCTTCAGATAAATGTGTACATGTATGTGTAGTGTGACCTAAGTGTAAGCAGAAGTAGCAAGACATACCTGTAATCTTGAATATTTATGAGACAGACAAAAGACACCAGCAATCCTACCATCATGTAAAACAATTACAGGCTTTCGTTTTACGCTCACTTGGCAGGATGGTAGTACCTCCCTGGGTGGTTGCTGGATACCAACCTACTACTAAATTTGGAAAATATCTTCAAGAAAAAGAAAGGAAGATCTCGATTATGAAGGCAAAGATGCTTAACCCCTTGACTGTCGCAACCCCAAATCCTGAAGTGTCTCCTGGTGTTGCAAAATTTCCGAAAAAAAAAAAATATTTCTTCTTAAGAAATGATAGAGAATCTTTTCCCGATTGTAATGACACCAAAAGAACGAAATTTGATGCAAAACTGATGGAATTATGCTCTTGCAAAGTTAGCAACCTCGGCGATATTTACTTATTGGAAATTTCGCCAAGTTTGAGCCCTATTTTTGGCTAATTCCATTGTTCCAGTCGACCAAACTCATAGCTATTTCTTTAGAACTCCATTTTTTCTATCGATTGAGTACAAGAAACTGCCCATTTACCGATTTAAACTACCCAATAATGTGGCCAGAAATTTGCAATTTGTCCAATTTCATAAAAATTAAAAAATATGATAATTTCAAAATAGGGTCCAGAATGAACAATGCAGACATTCCTAGCTCTAAAATAACATTTTCTTCGTTCATCAGTCATGTCTCCAGGCCCCTCTCATATTACCCTTGCTTTCTATTTTGAAAATAGAAGATTTACTGTTATGCAGACTACTGCAATACTGTAATAATTGTATAAATAATGTCAACCCATTCATGACTGCATATTAGAATGGCTACTTGGACATTTATTGGACAATGACATCATTTGTTTACTTTTGAAGATCGACAAAAATCAAACATTTCCCCTACTTTGAGCTCCATTTCAAGGTTCTTTTCATAGTAAAACCAATCAAAATCACCTCTATTTCTATTATATGTTTTCCATTCTATTAAATGTGACCACGAAAACGAGAATACAACCATAAATACTATACGAAAATAGACCACAAAGTCAGCATTTTAATAAAAAAAAACGGTCAGTTTTTTTTTTCTCATTATGCACTGTGTGCTGCAGGATTTTTTTATATGGTGCACACTGACTACACAGACCCATTCTCTCACATGTGGGCCTACCAGCTTTCTCCTGCTTGATTTGAAGCCACTAGAATTTTTTTTTTTTTTTTTTTTAACAAGTCGGCCATCTCCCACCAAAGCAGGGTGACCCAAAAAGAAAGAAAATCCCCAAAAAGAAAATACTTTCATCATCATTGAACACTTTCATCTCACTCACACATAATCATTGAATTATGAGTATATATACGTCAAACATGGTGGCTCGTAAGACGTATACAGGTCTCCCTCAGCATTCGTGAGGGTTAGGGGATCAAGAGCCTCGCGAATGTTGAAAAACCATGAATGTTTGGTGCCCCAATATATTGTAGGGAAAATATAATTCAATACTGCTTCCTTAACTAAGGAGGCCTGGTCACAGACCGGGCCGCGGGGGCGTTGACCCCCGAAACTCTCTCCAGGTAAACTCCAGGTAACTTGTTGAACCATGAACAATCATAAAATACATGAAAACGTCATAAATTGTACTAAATATATACATGTTATGCTTTAATAACATGTATGTTATTAAATACCACAGACTCCACCACTGCCTCCACCACTTCCTCAACCACTGCGAGTCCCTACTACCCTCCCCCCGACCCCCACAACTGGCAGCCAGCCCTCCCACCACTCAGTGTGTTGAGTGTTTTGTTTGTTCATTATTTGCTATTAACCCCTTCAAGATCCAAGGCCAAAATCTGAAGTGGTGCTCCAGTGTCCAAGAAATTTTGAAAAAAAAAAAAAAAAAAAAAAAAAAAAAAAAAATTTTTTCTTACAGAATTTAAGAGCATATTTATGTGAAGGTAATAAGACAAAAAAAAAAATTCTGATCAGTACTTACCGAGATACAGTGCCAAGAAGCTTGTCCAAAATGATGTGGTGGCAGCAACATCGACGAATTCCACATACGCGCATTACATTATTTAGTGGTTTTTATATTTTTTTTCTTTTCTTTTCCAATTTTTTTCTTTTCCTACTAACATTTGGGGCCTGAGAGACCAATACTGTATATAATGTATATATATATATAAACTCACTGTATTGAACACAATAACCGCACTAAAGTTATTGTCATATTATTGTTTACCACTGTTGTTTATTACAATAAACATGCACAAATCTTGTATAATACTAATGTTCTATCATATAGTTACAGATTTACAATCACTGGACATGGTTTTAGAACTGCTGGAGGTTGTGGAACTCCTTGAAACAAGGCACCATATACAGAGGCACCTTACATTCCTCACACATAAACCGAGTGTCTTTGTGTCTTTGCTGCCGTCGTTTTGTTTGTGCACAGACGATGCATCTCTTCTGAGCAAATTTCTTCTGAGTTAAAGGAAGCTGTATTATGAAATGATCACCTTCCCTCCTCAAACGCTTGGGTATATCCTGAGTAATTCAAGGACCTTGTTGTATAGCAGGTGTTCTTACCTGGTACTTCATTATGAGTTGTCTGACAACAGACAAACAAAATTCACCATATGGTGGTATGTTGCCAGTCTTTATTGGTACATATTATATGCATTGAGCATTGAAATGTCCATGAGATGGAAGAAAAGTTTCATGTACCACTTGTAACTCTTACGAACACAATCAACAAAACCAATCTGCATGTCACATTTGTCAAACAAGCGCATGTTTTGTGTATAATCAATCACTGTCACTGGTTTTCGAATACGTTCATTAGTCACTCAATCAACTTTGCCACTGTCTTGCATTTCATTACGGTGAATGGTTGTCACCAATGTGACATCTCGTTTGTCATGCCACCGTAATGCCACGATGTCATTGGCAGTAAACACCTGCACGTCATCACCACGAGCACCTGCGTTGAGCCTGGGCATATGTTTACGATTAGAACGCACTGTGCCACACACATCTGTCTTGTTCACTCGCATGAAATCACTGAGTAATGGGCTTGTGTACCAGTTATTGGTATATAATGTATGCCCCTTACCAAGGTAAGGTGCCATCATGTTTCTCACTACATCACCTGAGATACCCAATAACATCTTGGTATCTTTCAATGTTTTACTTCCCGTGTATACAACAATATCCAACACCAGGCCACTGTCACAGTCACAGAGTACAAACAGTTTTATACCAAAGCGCTTCCTCTTGCTCGGTATATACTACTTGAATGACAGTCTACCTTTGAACAAAATCAAAGACTCGTCAATTACAAGATTCTTGAATGGATAAAAGTATATGCTGAACTTTTGTTTGAGATACATAAAAACATTTCTAATCTTGTATAACCTGTCACTTCTGTCAGGCCTGGTTTTGTCAGAGAAGTGCAACATACGTAACAGTAAGATAAACCTGTTCACTGGGATGATTTCACTGAAGACCGGGGTAGAAATTAGCCGATCTGTGGACCAGTATGCTTTTATATTATGCTTATAGACATGAGGCATAAGCATTATTGTTTCAAAAAGCAAATACATTTCTGCAACAGTCGTCTCTTTCCACCTGTGTAGTCTTGACTGTGGTGATATCATCGTATTTGCCATGGTGTACTCAAAATACTTATTACTTTCCCTGACAATAGTTTCCATCAATGGCTGGTCAAAGAATAATTCAAAGAATTCCAGTTCATTGGCCGTGGTTCCAAGGGGACAAGTAGGTAGAATTCCACTTTGAGAGTCATCAAAGTGGTGGGGCTTGGGAACAAAATTGGGATTTTGCTGCCAATCCCAGATACGGTTTGCTGGTGGATACTGGACATCACAGGCTGGTTGTGCAGGTGGTTGTGGTGGGCTGGTGGCTGATGCTCCATTTGTCCTTGAAATGAGGAGTCAGCAGTGTGGGTCCCAGCCTGGGCTGGTGAGTCACGCATGGCGGTGCCACTACCATCACCAATACCACCATCTACTGATGCCAAGTGTAGCCACATCATCCTCATTATCACTATCTAAACCTGGTGTAGGGCCACGGGATGTACTCCGGGATGTACTCTATCCCCTGGGCACTGCACAGGGTACACTACCCGAGCGCATACGGCGGCGTACATACCGACACTTCACTGGTGAATATGATTCCTCACTATCACTACTCGAATGATCGTCAAGTGCAATAAAATCACAATCCACGTCACTATCACCATCATTACTGAAGTCAGAGGCCTGGCCACGCGAAAATATTAGTTTTCTCTTGCGTTGAGGTACAACCGACTGTGAGTCACGAGCGCCCACACCAGAGGTAGAAGGTTGAGGATCGTCAGGGTTTTCTGCACTATTATCGATATCCTGGTCATTCCTTTCGGTCAATAACTGATCAAAGCCATAGAATTCGTCTTTATTTCCACTTCCATCAGTGTCAGAACTATCAGATAGGAAGAGGAGAGTCCCAATTTTCCAGGGAGTGAGAGCTGACTTGCGACGAGGCATGGTGAACAAGGGTAACTGAGCCGGCGTTCCCACAATGCTATGCGGGCGCTTAGATTTTTTGTTTATGGCGCACACCCACCACGCAGACCCGTTCTCTCACATGTAGGCCTATGAGTGCTTTCGCGCTAAATTTGACGGCGCTAGAATTTTGGCGTAGATCTACGGTTTGGACACTCAATGTGAAGCCGTAGATCTACGGGACGGACCCTGAAAGGGTTAAACTACAGAATAAATAATGTAAACCCATTCATGACTGCATATTGGAATGGCTATTAGGAAAGGTATTAGATGGTGACATCATGTGTTTACTCTTGAACACAGCAAAGAATCAAACAATTCTGCTACTGCTAATAATAACAATAGTAATAATAATAATAATAATAATAATAATAATAATAATAATAATAATAATAATAATAATAATAATAATACGATATAATTGAAGAAGGAAATTGTACAAAAATATGAGGGAGTGGTTGACACATCGTCAGTGTGACTTTGTTTATGCTGGAGTGAGCATTAGTCTCCCTGCTCTTCCAAACATTTCACAATAATTCAGAGGTTGAGGCAGTGGTATTTAATAACATATATGTTATAAATAATAATAGTACATGTTATTATTAATAACATGTATTATTATTAACATGTATGTTATTAAATACCATTGCCTCAACCGCTGCCTCAATCACTGCCTCAATCACTGCCTCAACCGCTGCCTCAACCGCTGCCTCAACCGCTGCCTCAATCACTGCCTCAACCGCTGCCTCAATCGCTGCCTCAACAGCTGCCTCAATCACTGCCTCAACCACTGCCTCAATCGCTGCCTCAACCACTGCCTCAATCACTGCCTCAACTGCTGCCTCAATCGCTGCCTCAACAGCTGCCTCAACCACTGCCTCAATAGCTGCCTCAACAGCTGCCTCAACCACTGCCTCAATCGCTGCCTCAACCACTGCCTCAATCGCTGCCTCAATCGCTGCATCAACAGCTGCCTCAACCGCTGCCTCAATCGCTGCCTCAATAGCTGCCTCAACAGCTGCCTCAATTGCTGCCTCAACAGCTGCCTCAATCGCTGCCTCAACAGCTGCCTCAATCGCTGCCTCAATTGCTGCCTCAACCACTGCCTCAATTGCTGCCTCAACAGCTGCCTCAATCACTGCCTCAACAGCTGCCTCAATCACTGCCTCAACCACTGCCTCAACCACTGCCTCAACCACTGCCTCTGCCACTCCAGTCACACTCAATCTACAAGCACCAAACACAATGAATTATTGTGAAATGTTTGGAAGAGCAGGGAGACTAATGCTCACTCCAGCATAAACAAAGCCACACTGACGATGTGTCAACCACTCCCTTGTATTTTTGTACAATTTCCTTCTTCAATTATATCGTATTATTATTATTATTATTACTACTGTTATTATTAGCTGTAGCGGAAATGTTTAATTCTTTGCTGTGTTCAAGAGTAAGCACACGATGTCACTGTCTAATACCTGTCCGAATAGCCATTCCAATATGCAGTCATGAATGGGTTTACATTATTTATACTGTAGTTTAATAGCAAATAATGAACAAACAAAACACTCACCACACTGAGTGGTGGGAGGGCTGGCTGCCAGTTGCGGGGGTCGGAGGGAGGGTAGTAGGGAATCGCAGGTGGCAGGAAACTTAAATATGATTTGGCGGCTGGGAATTTGGCGGTTGGGAATTTGCGAATGTGTGAAGACTGTGAAAGTTGAAAACGTGAATGTTGAGTGAGACCTGTATATACGACTGAAGCAGTCAAAGGGTTAAATAGTAAGTAGAATGGCTAATTAATATATCAGATGGATGTGTTCAAGATAGGGAATGACATGAAGCAAAAAAGCAACCAACATGTGCTCAGCAGATCAGAAGGGAGAAAAAAGGAATTGCAACTAAAACAAATAAAGGTAGAGCGCAACCTTGACGAAACGTAATGGGATAGACACGAAACAAAGAGGTATGTATTGTGCTGGCAAAAAAAAAAAAAAAAAGCTCTACTAGAAGATTTCAACCATAAGGATACTTGACAGGGAAAACCATGACTATCTCCCCTGGAAGACCAGAAACATGGAGGGAAACAAATGGAAGCAGCAATGAACAATTTTCTGAGCCAATATGTGAAGGAAACAAGAGTGAGGAGAGATGATGAACCAGTGAGACTTAATCTGGTTTTCTTCACAAAATGAATACAACATAGCAGAAATTAATTATGGGAAATTAATAGGAGCAAGTGATTATATAGTACTAAGGAATGATGAAGGAAAGGGAGGAAGTGAATGACAAATAATGGAAAGTTTCCTGAGTGAAATTAAATGGTTAAGGGAACCAGAAAGCAGAGCTATAAAGAAATAGTGGAGGAAGTGAAGTGAGCAGTGCCAAGAGGCACAGGAATGATTCACACCAACAAGGAAAAAGTAGGATAATCAGAGACAGCCCATAGATTAATAAAAACTTCGGAGCCACCAAGGGAAAGAGAAAAAGGGCTTGAAAAAAAAAAACAATTCAAAATTCAAAACATCAAGAAACAAGCAAAAGAGCTAGAAACAAATATGAAAGAATAAGAATGGAAGCTGAAATAAGTTTGAAAATTATATAGCATCAAAGGCCAAAACTGAACCAATGTTACTCTACAGCCACATAAGAAAAAAGATGACTGTGAATAATCAGGTGATAAGGCTGAGAAAGGAGGAAGACACTGACAATGAATGACAGAAGTAAAGAAAGTGCAAAGTTACCAGAAGGAACTGTAGTCAGACCAGATCAACAGGTACAGGTCAGCCATCACTAATCCGGCATCACTGGGACCTGTAGTGTGCCAGATTAGTGAGTTTGCCGGAGTTTGCAGAGACTTTCTGCTATATCTTCCTCATTTTCATCACTGCTTTCTCCTACACTGGCTTGCTGTGTGGATTTACAACCATCTGCACACTTTCCGAGTAAGTATAATGATGAAATTTGAGCCAGTATAATGATTTGGGTCAGTGTAATGATGAAATTTGAAATTATGCTAGCCGAAATTAGTGCCGGATTACTGATGGAACCAGATAACTGAGTGCCGGATTAGTGATGGCCAACCTGTACTAGAAAGTATTAGCACAACAAATAAAGAATGGCATACTGCAAAGAATAGTGAAGAAAAGACAATGAAGAATAAGCTCTTATTGGGATAGTGTCTCAATCTGTGTAGAACTTTATCAAGAAATAACTTGATAAGGCTTTACATGGAGAGAAACATTGTAATAAAAAAACTTCTTTTTTGTAACATGTCTTTTCTTCACTATATCTACTTATGTGTGAATGATGGTGAAAGTATTTCTTTCTTTTCTGAGGTCACCCTGCCTAGGTGGGAGATGGACAATGTGTTGAAAAGAAAAGGAATCTACTTGTTGAATATACATATAATAATGCAAACACAATTATGTTTGTAAAGTCCAGAAATTTGGGAAGCATGGAGCCTTAAAGTATTTTTTTTGCATATACCAGTAAGATTTAATAATGACCTTAATGAATGGCATAAGATGGAAGTAAAGCAATCTGGTTCACTGTAAAACTACCTGCTTAGTACAGTAAATACTCCTGTGATATCAAACCATTACAACAGCAATTTGATATGGTCTAATCTCTCATTTTGAATTCTGATACCAAATAATCTTGAGTCAAACACTATCAAACTACACATACTTTTTATTATTATTTTTTTATTAACACACTGGCCGATTCCCACCAAGGCAGGGTGGCCCGAAAAAGAAAAACTTTCACCATCATTCACTCCATCACTGTCTTGCCAGAAGGGTGCTTTACACTACAGTTTTTAAATTGCAACATTAACACCCCTCCTTCAGAGTGCAGGCACTGTACTTTCCATCTCCAGGACCCAAGTCCGGCCTGCCGGTTTCCCTGAATCCCTTCATAAATGCTACTTTGCTCACACTCCAACAGCACGTCAAGTATTAAAAACCAATTGTCTCCATTCACTCCTATCAAACACGCTCATGCATGACCGCTGGAAGTCCAAGCCCCTCACACACAAAACCTCCTTTACCCCCTCCCTCCAACCTTTCCTAGGCCGACCCCTTCCACGCCTTCCTTCCACTACAGACTGATACACTCTTGAAGTCATTCTGTTTTGCTCCATTCTCTCTACATGTCCGAACCACCTCAACAACCCTTCCTCAGCCCTCTGGACAACAGTTTTGGTAATCCGGCACCTCCTCCTAACTTCCAAACTACGAATTCTCTGCATTATATTCACACCACACATTGCCCTCAGACATGACATCTCCACTGCCTCCAGCCTTCTCCTCGCTGCAACATTCATCACCCATGCTTCACACCCGTATAAGAGCGTTGGTAAAACTATACTCTCATACATTCCCCTCTTTGCCTCCAAGGACAAAGTTCTTTGTCTCCACAGACTCCTAAGTGCACCACTCACCCTTTTCCCCTCATCAATTCTATGATTCACCTCATCTTTCATAGATCCATCTGCTGACACGTCCACTCCCAAATATCTGAATACATTCACCTCCATACTCTCTCCCTCCAATCTGATATCCAATCTTTCATCACCTAATCTTTTCGTTACCCTCATAACCTTACTCTTTCCTGTACTCAATTTTAATTTTCTTCTTTTGCATACCCTACCAAATTCATCCACCAACCTCTGCAACTTCTCTTCAGAATCTCCCAAGAGCACAGTGTCATCAGCAAAGAGCAACTGTGACAACTCCCACTTTATGTGTGATTCTTTATCTTTTAACTCCACGCCTCTTGCCAAGACCCTCGCATTTACTTCTCATACAACCCCATCTATAAATATATTAAACAACCACAGTGACATCACACATCCTTGTCTAAGGCCTAGTTTTACTGGGAAATAATCTCCCTCTTTCCTACATATTCTAACTTGAGCCCCACTATCCTCGTAAAAACTCTTCACTGCTTTCAGTAACCTACCTCCTACACCATACACCTGCAACATCTGCCACATTGCCCCCCTATCCACCCTGTCATACGCCTTTTCCAAATCTATAAATGCCACAAAAATCTCTTTAGCCTTATCTAAATACTGTTCACTTATATGTTTCACTGTAAACACCTGGTCCACACACCCCCTACCTTTCCTAAAGCCTCCTTGTTCATCTGCTATCCTATTCTCCGTCTTACTCTTAATTCTTTCAATAATAACTCTACCATACACTTTACCAGGTATACTCAACAGACTTATCCCTCTATAATTTTTGCACTCTCTTTTGTCTCCTTTGCCTTTATACAAAGGAACTATGCATGCTCCTGTCAATCCCTAGGTACCTTACCCTCTTCCATACCAACCACTCCAAAACTATATCCCCACCTGCTTTTAACATTTCTATCTTTATCCCATCAATTCTGGCTGCCTTACCCCATTTCGTTTTACCTACTGCCTCACGAACTTCCCCCACACTCACAACTGGCTCATCCTCACTCCTACAAGATGTTATTCCTCCTTGCCCTATACACGAAATCACAGCTTCCCTATCTTCATCAACATTTAACAATTCCTCAAAATATTCCCTCCATTTTCCCAATACCTGTAACTCTCCATTTAATAACTCTCCTCTCCTATTTTTAACTGACAAATCCATTTGTTCTCTAGGCTTCCTTAACTTGTTAATCTCACTCCAAAACTTTTTCTTATTTTCAACAAAATTTGTTGATAACATCTCACCCACTCTCTCATTTGCTCTCTTTTTACATTGTTTCACCACACTCTTAACCTCTCTCTTTTTCTCCATATACTCTTCCCTCCTTGTATCACTTCTACTTTGTAAAAACTTCTCATATGCTAACTTTTTCTCCCTTACTACTCTCTTTACATCATCATTCCACCAATCGCTCCTCTTCCCTCCCGCACCCACTTTCCTGTAACCACAAACTTCTGCTGAACACTCTAACACTACATTTTTAAACCTACCCCATACCTCTTCGACCCCATTGCCTATGCTCTCATTAGCCCATCTATCCTCCAATAGCTGTTTATATCTTACCCTAACTGCCTCCTCTTTTAGTTTATAAACCTTCACCTCTCTCTTCCCTGATGCTTCTATTCTCCTTGTATCCCATCTACCTTTTACTCTCAGTGTAGCTACAACTAAAAAGTGATCTGATATATCTGTGGCCCCTCTATAAACATGTACATCCTGAAGTCTACTCAACAGCCTTTTATCTACCAATACATAATCCAACAAACTACTGTCATTTTCCCCTACATCATATCTTGTAAACTTATTTATCCTCTTTTTCTTAAAATATGTATTACCTATAACTAAACCCCTTTCTATACAAAGTGCAATCAAAGGGCTCCCATTATCATTTACACCTGGCACCCGAAACTTACCTACCACACCCTCTCTAAAAGTTTCTCCTACTTTAGCATTCAGGTCCCCTACCACAATTACTCTCTCACTTGGTTCAAAGGTTCCTATACATTCACTTAACATCTCCCAAAATCTCTCTCTCTCCTCTACATTCCTCTCTTATCCAGGTGCATACACGCTTATTATGACCCAATTTTTGCATCCAACCTTTACTTTAATCCACATAATCCTTGAATTTACACATTCATATTCTCTTTTCTCCTTCCATAACTGATCCTTCAACATTACTGCTACCCCTTCCTTAGCTCTAACTCTCTCAGATACTCCAAATTTAATCCCATTTATTTCTCCCCACTGAAACTTCCCTACCCCCTTCAGCTTTGTTTCGCTTAGGGCCAGGACATCCAACTTCATTTCATTCATAACATCAGCAATCATCTGTTTCTTGTCATCCGCACTACATCCACGCACATTCAAGCATTCCAGTTTTATAAAGTTTTTCTTCTTCTCTTTTTTAGTAAATGTCTACAGGAGAAGGGGTTACTAGCCCATACACATACAAAGATAAAATTACAAGTGCAGTAATTTACCTATTAATATGTAAAAGTTCTTATTTATATTATTTTCTCCTTAAGGGTGTAAGTACCTGACAAAGTGTACTCAAGACAAAGATAGAATGGTCCACACAGAAGATTTTCAAGGTTACAAAGCAACAATAGTTAGCTGCTACTTAGCTTCACATTTCTAAAATTATTCCATAAATATAAAATTTATTAAAATAAGCACTGAAAACATTTCAACCTATACAGTTTTTACTTTCAACAGTTACTTTTGTCAAATACTTGCCACTGACAAAAAGAGAAGGAAACTAGTACATACATCAAATTATTATTGGGCATAATGTATCTCACGGTGGAAAAATAAATGTTAAAAGCTTAAAAGCTTTATCCTATGTCTCACCTTGAAATACATGAGCTTACACTTCTTTCTTGCTAAAAATTAAGAACTTACTCCTAAAATAAATTTACCTTGAACAACTGAACTCCGATTACTGCAAACATAAACTCGAGAAGGCAGGTAACCAGCATGATGTTGCCAATGGTCTTAATAGCCACTATGACGCACTGAACTACGTGCTAAGTGTTCCAAACATCCAAAGGGGTTCCCAAAGACCACCAGCAAGAGAGGGGAGAAAAAGAATATATTGTATAATAAATTAATGAAAAAATTAAGTAATGAATACAGCAATTGGTAGTTTTTTAGTTGATACTGCAGTGCTATACTGCCTCTCCTCACTTAACAACAGGGTTCTGTTCCTAAGAGTAGGTCAGTAAGCGAATTGGTCATTAAGCGAGAAGCATATTATACTTATAGTGGGTTTGTGTCAACCATCTTTAGATATTTTTTAATGTCACCTTTGCACCATTTATAACATTTCTGGTATATTTTTAAATGTTTATAAAGTAGTGTACTATATACTGCAATACACAGAATAGAGGAAATCAGCTCTAATATACATTATTTAGGTACGCATACTAGTTGGAGAGCTAGTTGTAAGTCCGAGTGGTTGGTAAATGAGTACATCGCTAAGTGAGGAAAGGCTGTATATCAATGCAAATAAGCATGCAAAATTAAAGTAGTAAAATATCCATGTAACAAATAAAGTTATGAATCGTGTTTCTTTAACAGCAGTAGATGAGCCTCCACAAAAACATAAACCTATGCAAATTATTCTGCAAGCAAGATATGTGCTGCATTATAATTAGCATTATTAACCCCTTAACCATCCAAATGTAGATCTACGTTGTTACTGCTAGCGCTCCAAATGTAGATCAATGTTTTATTTTTCCTGCCTCCAAATTTGGCACGATTCACCCGAGATGCATGGTCAGTACAGAGTGGGTCTTAACACTGTGTGTGTGCAGTATTAAAAAAATCTGGGACCATTTAGTACCTTGTGGGAGCATCAGTTCAATTGAGCACCAGCTAGAGCAAACAGCGTAGCAAACGCCAGGGATTCATTGATGCCATGTCGTATTAACGCTCCCCTTTTAAGAGGAAAGTGATATTAACCCTGAGTTTAGTGGCTCTGAGATGGACATGGCCACAAGGGGTCAAGGAAATATCAAAAACCTCGATAATAACCCATGTGCAAAATTTGTGCAACATCCTTTCAATTTTGATACTACTGGTAGTGTCATCCTGCCAGAATGTCCTATGACTTATGCCCTAAGTAAAGAGAAACAATTTTGCAATGTATAATACATGTGTTCAGCAGGCCGGCTGGGTGGCTGGCTGGCTGGCTGGCTGGCTGGCTGACTGGCTGGCTAGCTAGCTGACTGACTTAGGCTGTTTCTATCTCCATCTATTTGTCTGTATATATATCAGTCTCTGTCTATCTCTGTCTCACAGGTACACATAAATACAGTTATTATTCATCATGTAAATTATCGAGGATAACCCAAAAAATCCAGACAAAGTGCTATACAGTGCTTGTAGATATAAGGCATAATAAGCATGACTGGCATGTAATATGCATTTTCACTTGTTCAGCAATCCGACGTGACGGCTCTGCATAGTGTGTATTACCTGTTGGTAAATAAGGGGCTCTCTCTCTCTGCGACAAAGGGAGACAAGGCAAACAGAGAGACAGGAAGACAGACAAAAAGACAGATAAGCAGAGACAGAGATAAACAGAGACAGAGCTAGACAGACAGACAAACAGACAGACACATGTTTATGTGTAACAGTGAAAACAAATAAAGCCAAGGCAGTGCACGATCATCAGATGTCAATCCACTGATGCACAATCAGCAGTGGGGTGACACTCATCTTAAACCATGCTTCAAGGAGCTTCATATATACTCCAGAATGTCTAAAACATTGCTGGGACCTATGAATACTTTGTATATATTTCTAGACAATACTATGTGACTAAGGCAGGTGAAAATTTCCCCCATCAGTGTGCTTGTGACTATTTGAGTACTATTTCAGTACCTATTATTAGTGTCAGAACAAACACTGGCTATGAAATCACAAGAAGTACTACAAATTCTAATAATCAGAACATAAAAATCATATAAAAAAAAAAAATGAGGAAAAAAGGTATATCACTTCTGCAAGCGTCAGGACTCCAATGTTGCCGTCAGGTAAGCATCCAGCACCAACTTCATGGCCTTATATTTCGGTAAGCACTGACCCTAAGTTTTTTTTTTTTTTGGTCTTATTACATACAGAAAATTCCCCTCTTTAATTAAAAGTTTTTTTTTTTTCAAAATATTTGGAGCACTCAGCAAGAGAACGTAGATTTATGTTTGGACAGTTAAGTGGTTAATTTTAAAATATAAAATATAATTCTTCAAAAATACCAGAAGATTTGCACAAGTGAAAAAAGATCTAAATTCCACCAGATAAAGGACAGCATTGGATATTATGCTGTTCAGAGCAATGCCAACAAGAAAGATTTAAAGAAACTATAAAACTGCTTCTTGAACACTGCAAGATGCCTTTCTGCATTAAAGTGCAGCACACTTATTTCCTACCTAATACCTACCTCTCTTAGATCAGGTATTATCTTACATTTATTATTAAGCCCATTTCAGCCTCCTTCACTTCCATTAGCCCACCATTCCTCTACTGTTATTGATGTGTGTGCCCTCCTACCTCTGGTTTTCAAAAGAAACACCACAGCAGGGAAGGGTGGCATAGCAATCAACCCTCCAAGGCTCCTGACACAGAAAGGTGCCTTTCAGGGTTGAAAATGCAGGTTTCTGCTGTGGAGCTTGAGGAAACCCACCTGGAACCACACCACCAGTACCCAGAAATGGAAGAGAGTGTCAAAGATTTTCCCAGAAATTGTTCCTGAGACAATCTCTGTAATCAGGCTGTATCAGGACATAGTAAGCCATAAGTAAAGACATCCTGCAAGGCCAGAACACCCTGCCATGACATACATACACAAGTACCAGATGACCACAAGAGCCTAATCATACAGACAGGCCCACCCTGCAAATGTATATGGTTAGTCCCTCTAAGACAGTGCCCAGATATATCTGCTCATGAAAGCCATCACCCTTCTCCCTGAATAGCCAAGTGCTATGACTACTCAGAAACAGACAGGGGAAAGAGTTTGGGTACTAATTTTTAAAGACCTAGTCACGCCAGGCTCGTACACCCAAGACGTCATAAGCTATCCTGGTGCAAGGCAAATAAAGAGCCACTAGAAAATTATCTAAAGTGAGCACAGATTAGGTTTACCTGGAGTTTACCTGGAGAGAGTTTCGGGGGTCAACGCCCCCGCGGCCCGGTCTGTGACCAGGCCTCCTGGTGGATCAGCGCCTGATCAACCAGGCTGTTGCTGCTGGCTGCACGCAAACCAACGTACGAGCCACAGCCCGGCTGATCAGGAACTGCCTTTAGGTGCTTGTCCAGTGCCAGCTTGAAGACTGCCAGGGGTCTGTTTGTAATCCCCCTTATGTGTGCTGGGAGGCAGTTGAACAGTCTCGGTCCCCTGACACTTATTGTAGGTACTCACACAATGGAAATTTAAACTGGACAAGCACACATGCCCAGGTGGCACTTCTGCTTCACAACAATAATAACAGAGCAATGATGTCAAGTGAAAGTGTGGTAGGATGACTGAGCACAACAGTGTGCGGGCTAGTAGAGGTAGCTATTAAGTTAGGAAATAAGTGTGGCATATTGTAGGTGGAGCCCCCTTTAGGGTCCCACAGCAGAAATAAAATAAATGACACTGTTTTGGTGTTTTAATTTACCAGTAACACATACTTAAGTGTCATAAAAATTAAATGAATTTCACTATATTCACACAAAATTATGTATTGCACCTTAATATGTGAATGTTTGACTATACATACATACAGTACTACATACAAAATTTTGTAAAAATGTATATTAAACAAATTAAAAATTTCATTCATATACAGAACATACAACACAGCATTTTAGGGGAAGTAAAAGTCTGGTAAAACATATAGAAGTTGTAATTACAGAAACACGACCCAAGAAAATCATTTGTGAATTAAAACTAAATAAACCCTGACCAAAATACCTAATCCTTACCTATCACGCACATTCCAAGCAAATATAGAAAAGAAATATGTAATGAATCCATTACTCAAAAAATCATGTCATTAGCATACCGAACTGTAATTACTAATTTAAAGTTACAGAGGCAGCTATGGGCAGGGTATCCCATCTTCAGTGTATCATTCTGTCACACAACTTTATAAAGTTTCAAGTGGTTGTAGCACATACCTAAGTATTTTGAGGTTGAATTTACTTGTCATAAGATATGAAATGTTAGTCTATTTAAAACTTCCCCCCCTTCCTCATTATCTCTTGACATGATTACACCTAATTACCTGTTATCAGTAATGTATGTATAATTATATGTTAGTCACAGATTTTCACTGTAAATTCTATTTATACAAAATCTTACATTGATGCAGCGTTCCTCACGTGTATAATCTGTTGCTGCTCTATAAACATGCACATCCAGAAGTCTACCCATCAGCATTTTATCCACCAATACATAATCCAACAAACTACTCTTGATACTATTATTATTAATTTTTTTTTAACATGTCAGCCATCTCCCATCAAGGAAAGGTGACCCAAAAAAAGAAGAACACTTTCACCATCATTCACACACAACCACTTTGCAGAGTGCTCAGATACGACAGTTTAGATGTTACTCCAAACAGCCAATATCCCAACTTCTCCTTTAAAGTGCAGGCATTGTACTTCCTACCTCCAGGGCTCAAGTCCAGCTAACCAGTTTCCCTGAATCCCTTCACAAAATATTATCCTGCTCACACTCCAACAGCTTGTCAGGTCCCAAAAACCATTCATCTCCATTCGCTCCCAACTAAACAAGCTCACACATGCTTGCTGCAGGTCCAAGCCCCTTGCACACAATACCTCTTTTACCCCCTCCCTCCATCCTTTCCTAGGATGATCTCTACCCCTCCCCTCCATTACAGATTTATACATCCTCCAAGTCATTCTATTTTGCTCCATGCTCTCTAACTGACCAAACCACCTCAACAACCCCTCTTCAGCGCTCTGAATAATACTTTTAGTAACTCCACACCTCCTCCTAATTTCCACACTATGAATTCTCTGCATAATATTTACATCACACATTGCCGACACGACATCTCCACTACCTCCAGCCTCCTCCTTGCTGCAGCATTTACAACCCATGCTTCACACCCATACAAGTGTCGGTACCACTATTCTCGTACATTCCCTTTTTTGCCTCCATGGATAACTTTTTTTGTATTCACAGACACCTCAATGCACCACTCACCTTTTTTCCTTCAACAATTCTATAGTTAACATTGTCCTTCCTAAGCCCATCTGCTGACAAGTTTACTCCCAGATATCTGAACACATTCACTTCTTCCATACTCCCTCCTTCCAATGTGATTTAAATTTTTTTTTTACCTAACCTGTTTGATACCTTCATTTTAGAAGAAAGTCGGTATTCCACAAAAAAAAAAAAAAAAAAAAAAAAAAAAAAGTTATATTAAATGAATTCACAGTTTCTCAAATTTTCAATCCATGCTATTTAGAGTTAATTTTACAAAATTATTATTTAAGGCCTTATTATTTCATTGCTAGCTACAATTGACCTTCCCCCAGATAATGACCTAGAAAGATCCTGAGAAAATGTTCAGTAAGCAGAAAATATGTTAGTCAAATCCAATTCTTCCATAGACACCCATGTTCTAACCTGAGATGTGGCCCAGAACAGTAATATTCCATAACATATTCCTATTACACTCGTAGTTTTTTTAGAAAACAATTTTAACTCTGTAAAGTACTGTAGTCTATGTACAGTATTTAACTATGTATAACACTTAACTATGTACAATTATTATTATTACAATCAAAACTAAGCACTAAACCCACAAGGGCCATACAGCACTGCAGTGTGAGATATGCTGAAGATGAAATATGTGAAGATCAGAGACCAGTGAGGGTTAGGAGTGTACATGAGGCAAAGTTAGCCAAGGTAGTGGGAAGCACTAACGGGAAAATATAAACAAAGTCAGTGTAATAATGCAGTTGCTGACAAAGTAAAAAAGGGAGTTTGCGTCAATGGTAGGGCTGTCATTGAGGACGTCAGACAGTGTAAGTGTGTTAAGGTGGAGACAATGTCAGAATTAAATTCTGCATACACAATGATAGACAGGACAGTTTATTAAGAGATAGTGGGCTGACAACAGAACTTGACAATTCTCACAGAGCAGTGCTGAGCATTTCTCCTTAAGATACCCATGAGTAAGATGTGTGTGTCCAATACATAGGCAACAGCCGAAAGGATAAAGTAAAACTAGCAGATCAGAAAATAAACAATGGTAAATTTGGGACATAGTGACAGAGGATAGTATAGTATGTAACTTTTGCTTACTTAGTACGTATATCAAAAAAATTCAAGATAAAAAAATTCTAACGTAAAACTGGTACATTCTTCCTCATCTTCTCTTTATTCATACTGCTCATTAAATTCCTTTTTAGCAAAATTTTTCATTTTTTTTAAACAAAAAATCCCTTTACTAAGTCATTCATTACTCATTGCCAAACAGATCTTACCTTAAGTCCTTTGGCCCTATTGATGGCACGGAGTGGCCTGAGAACACGGAGAACACGGAGGATCTTCACCACCGAAATAGCTCCGTCCCTGAAGGAGACACTTGCAAATTAGTTTTTGATCAATTAGGAGACTGAAACCTCTTGGACACAACAGAAAAGGAAGCAATAACATTATAGATGAAGTAACAAAGGAGAAATAAAAGACTGAAGTGAAAACTATACAGAAAATACCATACAAGATGAAATAAGTAAAAAAAATTAGAAAAAAATGCTAAAATCATAAAATAACCTTTCTCTGATGAAGAAAATATCACCTTGTATATGACAAGACAGACATTATAAGAAAGATTAAAAAATGCAGTAAATGAGCACATGGTAACAAAGTACAAATCATGAAGTAAAATCAAAGTAAATTAGCACAAGAGAAAAAATAATGTATGATAAGACTAGGGAAGTCAGTGACAAAAATGAATAATGAAACTGTGAAGAATTGGCCTCTTTTTGTTTGTCTTGTGTAATATCAAAATAGGAAAATTATATTATTTATGTGGAAACAAATGAAGCAAAAAAGCCATTAAAAATTATATGCACATATGACACCTCAGGATTCACAAATCTCAAGATATTGTGGTACAAACAAGAGCACATCCCAGAGAAATGAATGTAACCTAGATGAGTCTGGGTCATTCTACTGGCAAACATAAGGAAGAAGTGGCATTTCCTTCAATTTAAGATATTTTTTTCCCTTGTGTTATTGTAAAATTACAGTACAGTATATATCAAAGTTCTTGGAGAGAGACAACAAAATGTACAAGAGGCCCCTTCCATATCTGAGACTTTTCTAATTAAAGCATTCACAGAAGCATACAGGATTTTCTTCACAACAGAGTGTATGGTAATATTTACAGTGTTTGCAAACCTTACCATTTTTTTTGTTACTTTTATTCCTGTGAACTTACAAACAGGTTTTATGTACTTATAAATAATTCAAGTATAGCACAACTTTAAAAAAAACTTACAACTTTTCATATGTTTTGACCTTCCACCAACAGCAAAATATCAACTTTAGCTTCTCACAAAGTTCCAAATTTGAGATACAAATTTTTATATGACTGCTTTGTCATAGCCCTGCTTGGGTTGCTATGATGGCTTGTAAGTGCTGCTGAGAACATACGTTGGATATTTTATGGCCTTTTAACATTATGGATCACAATATACCATCAGAATAGCCTTTTAAGATGATGAAATACTTGATATGAAAAAAAATGCCAAACCAAATATTCAGCATAGTGTAAATTCATTGCAGTGTTTAAAGAATTTCATGTAATAATTTTTTTTCAGCAAAGCAGCTGTATCCCACCGAGGCAGAGTGAAGCAAAAAAGAGAAACAAAAGTTTTTCTTTTTAAATTTAGTAATTTATACAGAAGAAGGAATTACTAGTCCCTTTCCCATCAATGTGTTAAAAAGTATCTAGACAAAATAGAACACCATTTTAACAAATGTTTTACCTATTTGTAGTTACACAAGCAGAGCTATGCTCATGGCATCCTGTCTTCAGTGTTTAACCCTTAAACTGTCCAAACATAGATTTACGTTTTATTTTTCCTGCCTCCAAATTTGGCACGATTGGCCTGAGATGCCTGGTCAGTATAGAATGAGTCTTAACACTGGGTGTGTGCAGTATTAAAAAAATCTGGGACCACTTAGTACCTTGTGGGAGCACCAGTTCAACTGAACGCCAGCTAGAGCAAATAGCGTGGCAAACACCTGGGATTCACTGATGTCATATCGTATTAACACTCCCCTTTTAAGAGGAAAGTGATGTTGACCCAGAGTTTAGTGGCTCTGAGATGGATGTGGCCACAAGTGGTTGAGGAAATATAAAAAATCTTGATAATAACCCATGTGCAACATCCTTTCATTTCTGATACCACTGGTAGTGTCATCCCGCCAGAATGTCCAATAACCTATGCCCTAAGTAAAGAGAAACAATTCTGGAATGTGTAATATGTATTCGGCAGGCTGGCCGGCTGGCTGGCTGACTGATTTTGGCTGTCTCTCTGTATCTGTCTGTGTCTATATCTCTATATCCGTCTCTCACAGGTACACAAGTACAGTTATTATACATAGTTTAAATTACCTAGGATAACCCAAAAATTCCAGGAGAAGTGTTATACAGTGCTTGTAGATACAAGGCATAATAAGCATGATGCAAGTACATGTAATACGCATTTTTACTTGCTCAGGAATCAGGGAGTGGCTCGTAAACCTCTGAGACAGAGAGACAAGCAGATGGAAAAACACACACAAGCAGACAGAAAGACAGATAAGCAGAGCTAGACAGATAGACAGACAATTTTGTGTTTAAGAGTGAAAACAAAAAAAGCTAAGGTTCCCCGGAGCAGTGCATGTTCATCAAGTGTCACTGCACTGTCAGCAGTTTACTGACACTCATCATAACACCATACAAGCAAATATTTATTTCCTTGTAAAGCTTACAATGAGTGGTTTATATGTTATGAGATTTTAATGACAAAGATGGCCACTATCGTGCCTAGGCACTTCGGGCAGATTAATACTAATTCTTACACTATTTTGATATAGGTTACATTTGAGCATATTAATAGGTGCACAGTTAGATACCTTCCCAGTTAGTTACATACATTATTAGGTTAAAAAAAGTTAGGTAGTCGAAATCATTTAACATTACAAGTGGTAGATTTAGCAATGGGATTTGAATCTTCTTGGTATGATACATTGTTTCTATTAAAGCCATACTGGGAGAGCATCGTAGACCACTTTAAGATTTAAAGAAGAGAGGAATGCAGAGGAGAGAGAGAGATTTTGGGAGATGTTAAGTGAATGTATAGGAGCCTTTGAACCAAGTGAGAGAGTAATTGTGGTAGGGGACTTGAATGCTAAAGTAGGAGAAACTTTTAGAGAGGGTGTGGTAGGTAAGTTTGGGGTGCCAGGTGTAAATGATAATGGGAGCTCTTTGATTGAACTTTGTATAGAAAGGGGTTTAGTTATAGGTAATACATATTTTAAGAAAAAGAGGATAAATAAGTATACACGATATGATGTAGGGCGAAATGACAGTAGTTTGTTGGATTATGTATTGGTAGATAAAAGACTGTTGAGTAGACTTCAGGATGTACATGTTTATAGAGGGGCCACAGATATATCAGATCACTTTCTAGTTGTAGCTACACTGAGAGTAAAAGGTAGATGGGATACAAGGAGAATAGAAGCATCAGGGAAGAGAGAGGTAAAGGTTTATAAACTAAAAGAGGAGGCAGTTAGGGTAAGATATAAACAGCTATTGGAGGATAGATGGGCTAATGAGAGCATAGGCAATGGGGTCGAAGAGGTATGGGGTAGGTTTAAAAATGTAGTGTTAGAGTGTTCAGCAGAAGTTTGTGGTTACAGGAAAGTGGGTGCAGGAGGGAAGAGGAGCGATTGGTGGAATGATGATGTAAAGAGAGTAGTAAGGGAGAAAAAGTTAGCATATGAGAAGTTTTTACAAAGTAGAAGTGATGCAAGGAGGGAAGAGTATATGGAGAAAAAGAGAGAAGTTAAGAGAGTGGTGAAGCAATGTAAAAAGAGAGCAAATGAGAGAGTGGGTGAGATGTTATCAACAAATTTTGTTGAAAATAAGAAAAAGTTTTGGAGTGAGATTAACAAGTTAAGAAAGCCTAGAGAACAAATGGATTTGTCAGTTAAAAATAGGAGAGGAGAGTTATTAAATGGAGAGTTAGAGGTATTGGGAAGATGGAAGGAATATTTTGAGGAATTGTTAAATGTTGATGAAGATAGGGAAGCTGTGATTTCGTGTATAGGGCAAGGAGGAATAACATCTTGTAGGAGTGAGGAAGAGCCAGTTGTGAGTGTGGGGGAAGTTCGTGAGGCAGTAGGTAAAATGAAAGGGGGTAAGGCAGCCGGGATTGATGGGATAAAGATAGAAATGTTAAAAGCAGGTGGGGATATAGTTTTGGAGTGGTTGGTGCAATTATTTAATAAATGTATGGAAGAGGGTAAGGTACCTAGGGATTGGCAGAGAGCATGCATAGTTCCTTTGTATAAAGGCAAAGGGGATAAAAGAGAGTGCAAAAATTATAGGGGGATAAGTCTGTTGAGTGTACCTGGTAAAGTGTATGGTAGAGTTATAATTGAAAGAATTAAGAGTAAGACGGAGAATAGGATAGCAGATGAACAAGGAGGCTTTAGGAAAGGTAGGGGGTGTGTGGACCAGGTGTTTACAGTGAAACATATAAGTGAACAGTATTTAGATAAGGCTAAAGAGGTCTTTGTGGCATTTATGGATTTGGAAAAGGCGTATGACAGGGTGGATAGGGGGGCAATGTGGCAGATGTTGCAAGTGTATGGTGTAGGAGGTAGGTTACTGAAAGCAGTGAAGAGTTTTTACGAGGATAGTGAGGCTCAAGTTAGAGTATGTAGGAAAGAGGGAAATTTTTTCCCAGTAAAAGTAGGCCTTAGACAAGGATGTGTGATGTCACCGTGGTTGTTTAATATATTTATAGATGGGGTTGTAAGAGAAGTAAATGCGAGGGTCTTGGCAAGAGGCGTGGAGTTAAAAGATAAAGAATCACACACAAAGTGGGAGTTGTCACAGCTGCTCTTTGCTGATGACACTGTGCTCTTGGGAGATTCTGAAGAGAAGTTGCAGAGATTGGTGGATGAATTTGGTAGGGTGTGCAAAAGAAGAAAATTAAAGGTGAATACAGGAAAGAGTAAGGTTATGAGGATAACAAAAAGATTAGGTGATGAAAGATTGAATATCAGATTGGAGGGAGAGAGTATGGAGGAGGTGAACGTATTCAGATATTTGGGAGTGGACGTGTCAGCGGATGGGTCTATGAAAGATGAGGTGAATCATAGAATTGATGAGGGAAAAAGAGTGAGTGGTGCACTTAGGAGTCTGTGGAGACAAAGAACTTTGTCCTTGGAGGCAAAGAGGGGAATGTATGAGAGTATAGTTTTACCAACGCTCTTATATGGGTGTGAAGCGTGGGTGATGAATGTTGCAGCGAGGAGAAGGCTGGAGGCAGTGGAGATGTCATGTCTGAGGGCAATGTGTGGTGTGAATATAATGCAGAGAATTCGTAGTTTGGAAGTTAGGAGGAGGTGCGGGATTACCAAAACTGTTGTCCAGAGGGCTGAGGAAGGGTTGTTGAGGTGGTTCGGACATGTAGAGAGAATGGAGCGAAACAGAATGACTTCAAGAGTGTATCAGTCTGTAGTGGAAGGAAGGCGGGGTAGGGGTCGGCCTAGGAAGGGTTGGAGGGAGGGGGTAAAGGAGGTTTTGTGTGCGAGGGGCTTGGACTTCCAGCAGGCATGCGTGAGCGTGTTTGATAGGAGTGAATGGAGACAAATGGTTTTTAATACTTGACGTGCTGTTGGAGTGTGAGCAAAGTAACATTTATGAAGGGATTCAGGGAAACCGGCAGGCCGGACTTGAGTCCTGGAGATGGGAAGTACAGTGCCTGCACTCTGAAGGATGGGTGTTAATGTTGCAGTTTAAAAACTGTAGTGTAAAGCACCCTTCTGGCAAGACAGTGATGGAGTGAATGATGGTGAAAGTTTTTCTTTTTCGGGCCACCCTGCCTTGGTGGGAATCGGCCGGTGTGATAATAAAAAAATAAATAATAACTTAAAATATGGTAGGCAATAGCTATATTAGAACTTGTATGTTTACAATCATACGGGTGGGTGTAGGTGTAAGTTATGTGGGAATTACAGATAACGAGAAGAAGTCTATGCTGCTTTGGATGTGTTCAAGATACAAAAAAGAGAATTGGGTGGTTTTCATTTGGTTAACTAATGATGGAGTGAGTTAGGGAAATGAGATGTTTTTAAATGGTAGTTTTGAAAATAGTGGTTGCATCTGCAGTTCTAAAGTTTTCAGGCAGGGAGTTCCAGATTGTAGGCCCTTTTATGGACATCATATTTTTGTATAGGTTTAGCTGGACACGGGGAATATCGTAGAGATTTTTGTGTCTGGTGTCATGTCTATGGGTCCTGTTGCAACTATCAAGAAATTGTTTTAGATCTGGGTTAAAAGCAGAGTGTATGGTTTTGTAAATGTAGACTGCACAATAGTAGGTGTGAATGTTCTGTACAGTAAGTAGGTTTAGGTCTTTGAAGAGTGGGGTGTGTGCTTTCTTGCAGTGGATTGCGTGATAATTCTTACTGCGACTTTCTGTTGAGTTATTATTGGCTTTAGGCGAGTTGAGGCTGTTGATCCCCATGCACAAATAGCATAGGTGAGGTAGGGATAGATGAAGGAATAGTATAGTGTGAGTAGGGCTGATTGTGATATGTAGTAACGTATCTTAGAGAGGATCCCAACTGTTCATGGTTCAAGAAGTTTCATATATACTCCAGCATGTCTAAAACACAGCAACCGCCCAGGGAGGTACTACTGTCCTGCCAAGTGAGTGTAAAACGAAAGCCTGTAATTGTTTTACATGATGGTAGGATTGCTGGGGTCCATTTTTTGTCTCATTAACATGCAAGGTTTCAGGTACCTCTTGCTACTTCTACTTACACTTAGGTCATGCTACACATACATGTACAAGCATATATATATACACACACCCCTCTGGGTTTTCTTCTATTTTCTTACTAGTTCTTGTTCTTGTTTATTTCCTCTTATCTCCATGGGGAAGCGGAACAGAATTCTTCCTCCGTAAGCTATGCGTGTTGTAAGAGGCGACTAAAATGCCAGGAGCAAGGGGCTAGTAACCCCTTCTCCTGTATAAATTACTAAATTTAAAAAGAGAAACTTTTGTTTTTCTTTTTGGGCCACCCTGCCTTGGTGGGATATGGCCAGTTTGTTGAAAAAAAAAAAAAGTCTAAAACACTGCTGAGACCTATAAATACAGTGGAACCTTCACTGAGTTTAATCCGGTCCATGACCTTGCTTGCATCTGGATTTGCTTGTTTGCAGGGTCAATTTTTTTTTTTTTAACAAATCGGCCATCTCCCACCAAGGCAGGGGTGACCCAAAAAGAAAGAAAATCCCCCCCAAAAAAAAAATACTTTCATCATCATTCAACACTTTTACCTCGCTCACACACAATCACTGTTTTTGCAGAGGTGCTCAGAATACAACAGCTTAGAAGCATATACGTATAAAGATACACAACATATCCCTCCAAACTGCCAATATTTTTCTTATTTAAATTAATTGAAACGGAATTAATTCATTCTAGTGGAATTCCAGGCACCATAAAATACTTCAATAATTTACCTAATATCAACTCTACGGCTTATTTATCTATCACAATTCATCTAATACGGCATAATAAACATTATAAATAACATAGAAACCTGATACAGTATATACTCCAGAATGAATAAAATATGTCATTACAGTGGACCCCCGCATAATGATTACCTCCGAATGCGACCAATTATGTAAGTGTATTTATGTAAGTGCGTTTGTACGTGTATGTTTGGGGGTCTGAAATGGACTAATCTACTTCACAATATTCCTTATGGGAATAAATTCGGTCAGTACTGGCACCTGAACATACTTATGGAGTGAAAAAATATCGTTAACCGGGGGTCCACTGTATATGACAAGTGGAGGTGGCCATAATCGCTCCAGCATTGCTGTGGTAAACAGTGCCATCTCGTGACAGCCTTTTGAAGCCGTCTATTATTATAATTATTACATAGTACATTATTATTATACATGTATTATTATACATATTATATTATTATTACACATACTATTATTATTATTATATGTAGTATTATTATTATTATATGTAGTATTATTATTATTCTTATTCTTATTATTATTATTATTATTACAATATAAATAATTTGAAATTTTTATTCACACAAAAAATAGAAGCTTTACTGTTATGCAGACTACTGCCTTATTGTAATAATTGTATAAAAAATGCCAATCCATTCATGACTGCATATTGGAATGGAGGTGATTTCATTTGTTTGCTCTTGAACATCAACAACAATAGAACATTTCTACTACTTTGAGCTCATTTTCAAGGTACTTCTCATCATGAAACCATTCAAAATCATATCTCTTTCTGTAATATATCTCCCATTCTATCAAATGAGACCAAAAAAACGAGAATACAGCCATAAAAACTATATGAAAATACCACTAAGGGGCTGCTAATTGCTGAGAAGTAAACTCCATTATTTATGGTCCGATTTCTTTCATTTTTGGTGTACGTTAAGCATCTTTCCATCATACAATGCCCAAATTTCAATAAGACAGCCCAACAAACAAATGAGATGCAATTCGCTAGATAAAGAGCAAGAGCCCCTCACCAGTGTCAAGGAACCTCCTTGGAGGCCCGCTAGCTTACGGAAATTTTGCTCACTTATGGAAGCAACTAACGAGTGATCGACTGCTCATATTTGGAAAAACTCACATGTGGATGCACACACAAGTGGAGGTTTCACTGTACTTTGTATATATTTCTAGACAACAGTAAATGACCAAGGCAAGTGAAAATGTTCACCTGTCTGTGTGATTGTGACTATATGAGTATGTACTATTTCACTTCCTAATACAGTGGACCCCCGGTTAACGATATTTTTTCATTCCAGAAGTATGTTCAAGTGCGAGTACTGACCAAATTTGTTCCCATAAGGAATATTGTGAAGTAGATTAGTCCATTTCAGACCCCCAAACATACACGTACAAATGCACTTAACCCTTTGACTGTTTTCGACGTATAAATACGTCTTACGAGCCAATGTTTCTGACGTATATATACTCAATAATTCTAGCGGCTTCAAATCAAGTGGGAGAAAGCTGGTAGGCCCACATGTGAGAGAATGGGTCTGTGTGGTCAGTGTGCACCACATAAAAAAAATCCTGCAGCACACATTGCGTAATGAGAAAAAAAAAACTCTGATCGTTTTTTTGGAATAAAACGCCGACTTTGAGGTGTATTTTCGTATAGTATTTATCGTTGTATTCGCGTTTTCATGGTCTTAGGTGATAAAATGGAAAACATATTACAGAAATAGAGATGATTTTCATTACTTTTACGATGAAAACGACCTTGAAACTGAGCTCAAAGTAGCGGAAATGTTCGATTTTTACCAATGTTCAAGAGTAAATAAATCACACCACATTATTATTATTATAATCAAAAAGAAGCGCTAAGCCACAAGGGCTATACAGCGCTGCAGGGTAGGGAAGGAAGCAAGGGAATTGGATGGCAGGAGGGAGGGGGGATGATCAGCAGGTTACAGAAAACAGCGGGGCAGGGGATAGTACGGGGGTAGAGGGTAGCAAGAGATACAAGTAGAAAGGGCTGAAAGTATCAGAATTTGTGAAGTAAGTCAGTCGTTGTCAAAAAGTCAATAAGAGAGTCCGGATGAAAGGTGGGTCCATCAGCGAGAAGGGAAGGTAAAGAGAGAGCAGCGGGGCGAAGACGACGACAGAGGTAAATTCTGCGTGCTCGTTGATAAAGTGGGCAGTCCAACAGAATGTGGCTGACTGATAATGGAGCTTGGCAATTCTCACAGAGAGGAGCAAGTCGCCTCTCCATGAGATATCCATGAGTAAGACGAGTATGGCCAATGCGAAGACGGGAGAGAGTAGTCTCCCAACCTCGACACTGGTGATAAGAAGACGGCCAGTAACCTATACTCGGTTTAATAGACTGAAGTTTGTTGCCGAGCATAGTAGACCAACGTTGTTGCCAACGGGTGTGAAGGTGGGAAGATATTACAGCAAAATAGTCCGTACATGGAATACCTCTATAAGAAACTGGTAGGTCATGTACTGCTGACCGCGCAGCAGTGTCTGCCTGTTCATTGCCCTGTACGTCAACATGACCAGGGACCCAACAAAAAACAATATCTTTATGCTTAGTAAAGATGCGGCGTAGCCAAAGTTGGATACGGAGGACTAAGGGGTGAGGTGTATCAAATTTTTGTATAGCCTGTAAAGCACTAAGGGAGTCTGAGACAACCACAAATGATGACACAGGCATAGATGCAATACGGATAAGTGCTGTAAGGATGGCATATAATTCAGCAGTAAAAATACTAGCTGAAGATAGTAAATGCCCTTGTACGACGCTGTCCGGAAACACTGCTGCGAATCCTACGCCGTCAGAAGACTTAGAGCCATCTGTGTACACAGCAATGGCATGAGAATGAGAGTGAAAGTGGTCAAGAAAAAGAGAGCGGGAAGCGACCGTAGACAGTTGGGCTTTCGAGCAAGGGAGGGAGAAAGAACAGACTCGAACAGCTGGAACTTCCCAGGGGGGTAGGGAAAAGTGAGATGCTACATGTACATAGAAAGGTGGTAGTTGAAGAGAAGACAAGAGCGAATGAAGGCGAAGAGAGAAGGGACGGAGTAAGCAGGGGCGGCGAACAAATAAAGAATGTCTACTAATATCAGTGACCATTCTATAAATGGAAGGATTGCGGAGATCATGAGAGCGTACATAGTAGCGCAGGCAATGGGCATCACGGCGATCGGATAAGGATGGAACGTTCGCTTCTGCATAGAGGCTTTCGACAGGGGAAGAGCGAAAAGCACCAAGGCATAAACGTAATCCTTGGTGATGAATGGGGTTAAGGCTAGAGAGAGTAGCAGGAGATGCCGCTGAATAGATCTGGTCACCATAATCAAGTTTCGATAAAATAAGGGTGGAATGTAGGTGAAGGAGGGTTCGACGATCAGCTCCCCACGAAAGATGAGCAAGGGTTTTAAGAAGGTTCAGCCGGCTGTGACAAGTTGCCTTCAGAGAGGTAATGTGAGGTTTCCAGGATAACCTACGATCAAAGAGGAGGCCCAGAAACTTGACTGTATCACGTTCAGGGATACGTGAGCCATAGAGGTACAAAGGATGATCAGAGATGACAGAGCGTCTAGTGAAAGTGATTTGGTGGGTTTTAGTGCTGGAAAATTTAAACCCATGTGTGGTGGCCCAATTGGAAACACGGTCGACTGCATGCTGGAGAGAAACTGTAAGGAGGTGACAGTCAGCGCCTGCACAGGCAATAGCGAAGTCATCAACATAGAGTGATGACCAAATATTTGATGGAAGACTAGAGGCCAAATCATTAATAGCAAGGAGAAAAAGTGTTGTGCTCAGAACACATCCCTGGGGGACACCTTCAGCTTGGACAAAGTCCGGGGAGAGCACATTATTAACCCGAACACGGAAATGCCTGTCAGTTAAAAAGTTCTTAAGGAAGGATGGTAGATTGCCTCGAAGGCCTAAGGAGTGGGCTTGGGCTAAAATATTATACCTCCAAGTTGTGTCATATGCCTTCTCAAGGTCAAAAAATATGGCAATAACTGAGTGGTTATTCGCAAAGGCATTACGAACATACGTATCCAAGCGCAGTAAGGGGTCTATGGTAGAACGTCCCTTACGAAAGCCATATTGACGAGTGGAGAGACTGTTGTGTGTCTCTAAATACCACACTAAACGTCTATTTACTAGACGTTCCATTACTTTGCAAACTGCACTGGTAAGAGCAATGGGACGATAGTGGGAGGTTTCATGTCCCGTAGTGCCTGGTTTGCGGAAAGGGAGAACAATGGCGGATTTCCACGGCTGTGGAAGAACTCCTTGTGACCAAATAAGATTGTAAAGGCGTAATAGGACTGCAAGGGCTGACTGATGTAAATGTTGTAGCATACGAATATGAATGTCGTCGGGCCCAGCTGCCGATGATCGACAAGCTGAGAGTGTTGCCTCCAGTTCTTGAAGTGTAAAAGGCACATTATACTGTTCTTCTCTGAGAGAAGAAAAGTCCAAGGGTGCTAACTCTCTGGCAGACTTTGAGGAAAGAAATGAGGGGCATAGATGGAGTCCCTGAGAAATACGGACCAGATGATTGCCAATTTCATTGGCAACATCTAGTGGGTTTGCTATATCAACACCGGCAACCCGCAGAACAGGAGCCGGGTCAGGAGAATATTTACCACTCAGTTTTCGTACTTTTTTCCAGACTGCACTCATAGAGGAAACAGAGGTGATGGTGGAGACATAATCTCGCCAGCAAGTGCGTTTAGCGTCACGGATGACACGGCGAGCGATCGCACGCTTCTGTTTAAAATCAAGGAGTCGCTCTGTGGTTCTATTGTACCGGTACCTGCCCCATGCAGCGCGTTTCAAACGTACTGCACGAGCACAAGCAGGAGACCACCAAGGCACGCATTTCTGAGAATGCCTGCCCGAAGTTTGGGGTATAGAATGAGAAGCTGCGGTGAAAACGGAGGACGAGAAGAGGTGTAAAAGCTCATCGATGGAGGACGAAGAAGGAACCTCTTTAAAAACAGTCAGGTGTGAGTAAAGGTTCCAATTTGCCCGATTAAATTGCCAGCGTGGGGTGCGAAGAGGTGGCGAATATGAAGGGGAAGTAAGAATGATTGGGAAATGATCACTGTCATGTAAGTCCGGGAGAACAGACCAAGTAAAGTCTAATGCGGCGGAGGAAGAACAAACTGAGAGATCGATGCAAGAGAGAGTATGAGTCCGAGGATCAAAATGGGTGTGAGTACCTGTATTTAAAACATGGAGGGGGTGGGTGGCAAGAAAAGCCTCTAACTGAATTCCACGGGAATCACAGTGAGACCCTCCCCAGAGGAAATGGTGGGCATTAAAATCACCAAGTAACAGAATCGGTGGCGGTAATGACGAAACAAGGAAGGCAAAATCCGGAATAGATAATGCCCGAGAAGGAGAGAGATATAAAGAACAGAGCGTATACCACCTATGTAAGTGGATACGGGCTGCTGTGTAATGCAGCGAAGTATGAACAAATAGCTGATGGTACGGAATATCAGTGCGGAGAAGAAGGGCACTTTCATTAAAGGTCCCATCAGGAAAAGGATCTGAAGAATACAATAAATTATAGCCTGAGATGTGAGAAATAACAGCAGAGTGTAATTTTGGTTCCTGTAAGCAAACACCAACAGGGGCAAACTGGGAGAGTAACATCTGAAGCTCACCCCGATTACCCCTGAGGCCGCGTATATTCCACTGTAAAAAGGCCATGATTGGCAATGATAAGGATACTTGAAATCCGCAGGTAAGGGTTCCTACGGACTAGAAGGGTTAGAAAAGTCCACATGCGGAGGCAGTGGAAAATGTTCAAGCAGCGAAGGAACGGTGCGCTGTGAAGAAAGGAGTTGCGCAGATGGAGCAGAGGAGAGAGGAAGAGCGGAAGGTGGATCAGTGTCCATTGATGGTTTGGTCTCTGCAATATATTCAGAGATTGCTTCAAGTGTTTCGGAATTCAGAGATGTCGTATGGGAGACAATATTGGGAATGGTAGGGGGAGGATGAGTAAAGATTGGAACTGTATTGGACTGTACCAAGGTAGGGGGGGGCGAAAGGGTGGAGGGAACTGGAGAAGTGTGGCAGGGGACAGAAGAGACAGGAACCTGGGAGGTGGCAGAAGAGGAAGAAACTTGGGAGGGAACAGGGGAGGAAGGTACATTACGAGGAGGAGGGTGAACCTCTGCACTTGTAACTGAGCCAGTGAGAAGGGAAGAACTAGGGACAGAGACAGGGAGGGTAAAATGAGGAGGTGGAAGATGGGTAGGAGGTGTTACCGGACCTTTTTTTGACTTTTGAGAAGTAGAGGGACGATTGGGAAGAGGTGTCGTACGAGGTCTCGTCGATACTGAGGCTTGTAAGAGAGAACTCGAAGAAGCGAGATTAGACTGAGGCGTTGAAGTAGGGACGTCTGAGCCGAGGACAGCAAAAGGATTAGATACAGGAGTGATTATGGGAGAGGTAACCACAGAGGTGGGTGTAGAAGATGGGATACCAGAAGTGGGGGGACGTTTTGAAACACGGGAATAAGAAACACGTGGGAGTCTCCCTTGGAGGCGGAGATGAGAAACTGCCATGGCATAAGGGAGACCTTCTGTCTCTTTGAGGTAACGGATTTCCCGCTCGTTTAAATAGACCTGACAACGGCGAGAGTACGAAGGGTGAGCCTCATGACAGTTAAGGCAAGAGGGAGATCGATTGCAAGACGTATTAGAATGGTCATCGGCACCACAGACTGGGCATTCGGCGATAGATCTGCAATATTTCGCTGGATGGCCAAATCGCCAGCAATTTCTACACTGTTGTGGTGTAGGGATCACCTTTCGAACTTGTAACCGATGTCCTGCTATATAAACGGAGGATGGGAGTTCTCGGCTGTCAAAAGTTAAACGAGCCACATTGCTAGGGTATCGTCTCCGCCCACGGGCAGGAAGAACGTAAGTGTCTACCTTGAGGATTGGGAGATCTTGGAGTTCCAGCTGTTCTAGAATGTCGGTGCCACATGTCTGGAAATTTTGTTGAACTATGGTATGGGGCAGAATAACGGTACCACTACAAGAATTGAGGGAATGATGTTTTTCAAGGGTGACAGGAACAGTATCTATATGGGAAAGACGAGAGAGCTCACGATCCTGGGTAGCATTCTGTACGGTAATGATGCGCGTACCGCTCTTAAGAGCATGAAAAGAAATATCTTTACCAACATGGCGTAGGAGTGCCTTGCCAATACTATGGTCAGAAAGATAGGCAGTAGAGGAAGTTGGTCGTAAAGTGAAGAATTTAGTCCACTGTTCAGTCTGAAACTGAGCGTGGAAAGGTAGTGAAGGACGTGTCGATCGTTTCTGAGAAGAACGAGAAGGTGAAGGTGGAGAAGTATCATCAGCAGGTAATTGTCGTTGACGTTTAGGCGTGGGACCAGAGTTGGTCCGACGTGGAACGGGTCGGCGATTTGAAAATTGCCGCACCGTAGAGGGAGAGGCCGGAAGCATAGTCAGAGGAGAGCGAAGGTCTGATAAATCGAAGGAGTCAGTCGAGGCCTCAGTACCTGAAGCGGGTGAGGAAACAGCACCGGCAATAGGTACAGAGGCATGAGGAATGTCTGAAGAGTGGTCCAAAGACGAGGCGGGGTCAGAACGGGGTGCGGTATCAAGAAGGGGCCCGGGGGTACCAGGTTCATGGACTAGGGCTGCCATGGTTAGGTTACTTCTTTCTTTTTGTTTTTAAGAAAAAAAAAGAAAGAAGAAAAGAAAATAAAAATAAAAAAAAGAAAAAAAAAGGGGGGGACCGGGGAGGGATAGTTCCTAGGAGGGATGAAAGGGCCAGAAATCTCCCTCCGCGCCCAAGAGGACTCGACACCGCTAGTAGCGCAGATGCAGCATGGAACCCGTGCCATACCCTACCCTTCATGCCAGTAAACCAGCAATCTGGGATAGCAACCTCACATCTGCCGAGCTACCTCGGTGGACAAAAGAGAGGGCGGCCGGATATCCGCCACAAAGCATACCTCCTTCAGCCACCACCCCCGGAATCCGAAAGGTGGCTTCCAGAGCTACACCCGTCGCCCAAAAGACACCCAAAGCTACTCCGGGATACCGGAGAGGGATCGGGACATCCCTAGGCAATCCAGATTCCACGGCAAACTACGCCACCGCCAAGAAACCTCAACGGAATGGGATGGACCCCGGTGTCCTTTCTCCTACCCAGGAACTAGCGCGCCTGTGGGAGAAATCCCAAAGGACAAAAAGAGGAAGGGCAAAAGGGAGGAGTGGGGAGGAGGAGGAGGAAAGGAAAAAGGGGAGGATGGGGAGGATGGGATAGGGGAGGGGAGATTGGGGGGTAATTAGGTTCGGTCTGAGGAAGAAGACCGATAGGTCTAATTCCTCAGACCAAGAGCCTCTTCACCACGCCAAGGAGCCCCCCTTGAAGAGGACCACACGTCCAATACACGTCAACTGGGGAGTCTAATATTCTTTCACTAGTGCACTGATATTATTTATACCATTTTTACAATAATGCAGTCGTCTGCATAACAGTAAATTTTGTATTTTTTTGTATGAATAAAAAATCAAAATAGAAAGCAATAATAATATAAGAGGGGCCTAGAGATGTGACTAATGAACAGAGCATATGTTATTTTAGTGCCACGAATGTCTACCTTGTTTATTCTGGACCCTATTTTGAAATTGGCATCTTTTTTATTTTGCGTGAAATTGGCCAAATTGCCAATTTCTGACCACCATATTGGGTAGTCCAAATTAGTAAATGGGAGGTTTCTTGTACTCAGCTGATAGATAAAATGGAGTTCTAAAGAAATAGCTATGAGTTTGGTCAACTGGAACAATGGAATTGGCTGAAAATAGGGCTCAAAGTCGGCGAAATCGCTGATACGCATATCTCGCCGAGACCGCTAACTTCGCGGGAGCATAATTCCACGAGTTTTCGACCAAATTTCGAACTTTTGGTGTCATTACCATCGGGAAAAGATTCTCTATCATTTCATAAGAAAAAATAATTTTTTTTTTTTTTCAAAAATTGAGCGACATAGAATGACAGTTTCAGAGAGGGGCCTGAAACAGTCAAAGGGTTAAATAAATACACTTACATAATTGGTCGCATTGGGAGGTGATCGTTAAGCGGGGGTCCACTGTATTAGTGTCAGAACAAAGATTAGCTATGAAATCACAAGAACTATTATAAATTGTAATTATCATAACATAAAAATTTATAAATAAAAATGAGAAAAAAAAGGTACATTGGTAACACTTTTGCAAGTGGCAGGACTCAATGTTGCCATCAGGTGAGCATCTAGCACCAACTTCGCGGGCTTATATCTCGGTAAGTAGTGATCCTAAAAAAAAAAAATTATCCTATAACATGTAGAAAAAGGCACTCTTCATTAACCCCTTCAGGGTCCAAGGCCAAAATCTGAAGTGGTGCTCCAGTGTCTAAGAAATTTTGAAAAAAAAAAAATTCCTACAGAATTAAAGAGAATATTTTTGTGAAGGTAATAAGACAAAAAAAAAAAATTCTGATCAGTACTTACCAAGATACAGTGCCGACAAATTGACGCAAAATGACCTGGTGGCGGCAACATCGACGATTTCCACATACGCGCAATACTTTATTTAATTAATGTTTTTTTGTAGTTTTTTTTCTTTTCTTTTCCTACTAACATTTGGGGCCTGAGAGACCAATACTGTATATAATGTATATATATAAACTCACTGTATTGAACACAACCGCACTAAAGTTATTATCATATTATTTGTTTACCACTTTGTTTATTACAATAAACATGCACAAATCTTGTATAATACTAATGTTCTATCATATATTTACATATTTACAATCACCGGACATGGTTTTAGAACTGCTGGAGCTTGTGGAATTCCTTGAAACAAGGCACCATGCACAGAGGTACCTTACATTCCTCACACATAAACCGACTGTCTTCGCATCTCTTCTGAGCAAATTTCTTCTGAGTTGAAGGAAGCTGTATTATGAAATGATCACCTTCCCTCCTCAAACGCGAATTCGAGGACCTTGTTGTATAGCAGGTGTTGTTACCTGGTACTTCATTATGAGCTGTCTGACAACAGACAAACAAAATTCACCATACGATGGTCTGTTGCCAGTCTTCATTTGGTACATATTATATGCATTGAGCATTGAAATGTCCATGAGATGGAAGAAAAGTTTCATGTACCACTTGTAACTTTTACGAACACAATCAACAAAGCCGATCTGCATGTCACATTTGTCAACCAAGCGCATGTTTTGTGTATAATCAATCACTGTCACTGGTTTTCGAATAAGTTCATTAGTCACTCAATGAACTTTGCCACTGTCTTGCATTTCATTACGGTGAATGGTTGACAACACTGTGACATCTCGTTTGTCATGCCACCGTAATGCCATGATGTCATTGGCAGTAAATACCTGCACGTCATCACCACGAGCACCTGCGTTGAGCCTGGGCATATGTTTACGATTAGAACGCACTGTGCCACACACATCTGTCTTGTTCACTTGCAAGAAATCACCGAGTAAAGGGCTTGTGTACCAGTTATCGGTACCAAGATAAGGTGCCATCATGCTTCTCACTACGTCACCTGAGATACCCAATAACATCTTGGTATCTTTCAATGTTTTACTTCCTGTGTATACAACAATATCCAATACCAGGCCACTGTCACAGTCACGGAGTACAAACAGTTTGATACCAAAGCGCTTCCTCTTGCTCGATACATACTGCTTGAATGACAGCCTACCTTTGAACAAAATCAAAGACTCGTCAATTACAAGATTCTTGAATGGATAAAAGTACATGATGAACTTTTGTTTGAGATACATAAAAACATTTTTAATCTTGCATAACCTGTCACTTCCGTCAGGCCTGGTTTTGTCAGAGAAGTGCAACATACCTAACAGTAAGATTAACCTGTTCACTGGGATGATTTCACTGAAGACCGGGGTAGAAATTAGCCGATCTGTGGACCTGTATGCTTTTATATTATGCTTATAGACATGAGGCATAAGCATTATTGTTGCAAAAAGCAAATACACTTCTGCAACAGTTGTCTCTTTCCACCAGTGTAGTCTTGACTGTGGTGATATCATCGTATTTTCCATGGTGTACTCAAAATACTTGTTACTTTCCCTGACAATAATTTCCATCAAGGTCTGGTCAAAAAATATTTCAAAAAATTCCAGTTCATTGGCCGTGTTTCCAAGGGAACAAATAGGTAGAATTCCACTTTGAGAGTCATCAAAGTGGTGGGGCTTGGGAACAAAATTGGGATTTTGCTGCCAATCCCAGGTACGGTTTGCTGGTGGATACTGGACATCATAGGCTGATTGTGCGAGTAGTTGTGGTTGTGGTGGGCTGGTGGCTGATGCTCCGCTTTGTCCTTGAACTGCGGAGTCAGCAGCGTGGGTCCCAGCCTGGGCTGGTGAGTCACGCATGGCTGTGGCACTACCATCACCACTACCACCATCTACTGATGCCTGTGGTCCATCCATGCCAAGTGTAGCCACATCATCCTCACTTTCACTGTCTATTCCTGGTGTAGGGCCACAGGATGTACTCCGTCCCCTGGGCACTGCACAGGGTACACTACCCGAGCGCATGTGGCGGCGTACATACCGACACTTCACTGGTGAATATGTTTCCTCACTATCACTACTCGAATGATCGTCAAGAGCAATAAAATCACAATCCATGTCACTATCATCATCATTACTGAAGTCAGAGGCCTGGCCACGCGAAAATATTAGTTTTCTCTTGCATTGAGGTACAACCGACCGTGAGTCACGAGCGCCCACACCAGAGGTAGAAGGTTGGGGATCGTCAGGGTTTTCTGCGCTATTATCGATATCCTGGTCATTCCTTTCGGTCACTAACTGATCAAAGCCAAAGAATTCGTCTTCATTTCCACTTCCATCAGTGTCAGACAGGAAGAGGAGAGTCCCAATTTTCCTTGGAGTGAGAGCTGCCTTGCAACGAGGCATGGTGAACAAGGGTAACTGAGCCGGCGTTCCCACAATGCTATGCGGGCGCCTAGAATTTTTGTTTATGGCACACACACACCATGCAGACCCGTTCTCTCACATGTAGGCCTATGAGCGTTTTCGCGCTAAATTTGACGGCGCTAGAATTTTGGTGTAGATCTATGGTTTGGACACTGAATGTGAAGCCATAGATCTATGGGACGGACCCTGAAAGGGTTAAGAAAAAAAAATAATCCAAAATATTCGGAGTCCTATGCAAGTGAACATAGATCTATGTTTGAACAGCTTAACGGTTAATATGTGGTGTAGTTGTAACACATACTACCACCTTCCAATCCCATCCAAGCAATGTACAGTGGTACCCCCGAGTTTCATACAGCTCCCAACTCGAACACTTATGTAAATGTATTATTGTAAGTGCTCTTGTAAGTATATTTTTGTGGGTTTGAAATGGACTTAGCTAATTTACATTATTCCTTAGGGGACAAATTCGTTCGGTACGGTACTCAAACAGCCTTCCGGAACGAATTATGGCCGAAACTCAGGGTACCACTGTACCACTTTATTTTTTAAGAAATATTTTCTTACATCTTTCTAGTATCACATTTTCTTCACTTATAACTATGGCCACTTGTTTTTGTTGCAGCTTTTTATGAGGTTTTATGTGGATAAGCTGTCTTCTCTTTATTTACATGTTTTAATGATTAGACACCAACCAGTAATTACCTATTTTAATTTTGGTGTAATGAATGTTAAATTTTTTTTTTTATCATTTCACCAGCCTTACAGCTTTTGGCTTTGTTAAAGTTTAGTAATGTAGCATACTGAAAATTGAGACACATGTGCAACATCTGGGTATCTTTATTGTAGATGTTTCGCCATCCAGTGGCTTTATCAATACAGATTCTAGGACATAATTCGAAGACAGTAGAACTATATACAAAAAGATGAGGTAATCAGTCCCTCAGCCTTGGAGTTGGTGTGAAGAGCACCAACTCCAAGGCTGAGGGACTGATTACCTCAACTTTTGTATATAGTTCTACTGTTTTCAAATTATGTCCTAGAATCTGTATTGATAAAGCCACTGGATGGTAAAATGTCTACAATAAAGATACCCAGATGTTGCACGTGTCTCAATTTTCATCTTGTCAGTACTGTATACCATTCTTGTACAATGTAGCATACTGTTTCTTCCTTAATCATTATGGCAATCTTTTTTTTTTTTTATTTTTATTTTTAGATCGGTCTTCTCTATCTTTTTTGCCAACATTTTTTTTTAATATTTTATCACAGTCTTTATTCTCCATGTGGTCTGTCTTTATTTTTCCCATTTAATTACAAGAAATTTCATCATCCATCTGTATCTATTTGCTTAATTTATCAGTCTTATGTCATGAGATAATGGCCAAGAAGAATTAAGTTGTTTAATGTTTTGTACTGAAAGAATATGAGAGAAAGGTGCATCTGAAAGAAAAAATACCATTAAATTTGATGAACAAAGTTTTATATGAGTGGCTTAGAAAAAGAGGGGCAAAGGAATGAACTGAAGTGATGTTATTTGATTTATATAAATTAACTTGCAGCTGTTATCCTACCTCAGCTCATTTCAAAGGCCAGACCTGTCTCAAAAAACTATCACCCCAGAACACAGCACACAAACGGCTGACTAATACCTAGGTACCTATTTATTGCTAGGTGAAAAGGAGCATCATACTTCTTGCCCAAGCTGGGAATAAAATCCACAACCTTTTCACTGTGAACCAAATGCTCAAAGGCTGAGCTAAAGGACAGAGTTTTTTACCAAAGAATTAATATTCAGCCCATTAGCTAGAAAAATTATTTTTGTTATTTCTTATAATTTGTTTTGTTATGGCCTTTTCTATTTGACAACATTGGTAATCTGACAAGCTATTCCAGGGATATGTCAGAATTTTTAATCTACACTATAGCACATCTCAATCCTCAGACATGAAAAGAATTTTATGTACATTCTGTTCGGTAAATTCTGGAGGCATACAGAGCAGAGAAAAGCAAGTGACAAAATAATATGCTAAAGAAAAAACTGATCTTATGGTTGGATTAGGAACCTCATGGGAAAGTTTGATCCAAGTATGACATTGGGTGAAATGAATGAAGTGGGATAGAAATTTGCCTATAGGGCCCAGTAAAATATATTTTTTTATAATATACACCTAAATAAAAAGTGAGAAACCATTTGGATACAAAACTAAAACCCAGGTGAAGTGAGATCTGTATATTTCTGCCCCAGTCAAAAGCCTTTGCCAGGCTCTAACCAACGTTAAAATATACAGATCCCTTATACCAGTGTTTCAATTTCTGTCCAAATGGTTTCTTATTATTCATCAATGTTTATGACACTATTCTAAGCACACCTAATTAAACATAGATGAAACTTTATAGATCTTGAGGGTTTCACATTATAGTAGAGCATTAGTCACTGGGGACCGGCACTACCTTGGAACCATTGACTGCCCAGAAAATTTTAAGGAAGTTCGTATAATCATTTATCAGAAAATTACAACTTGCTAAAAATTCCTGACACCCCTTCAAATTACATCTTTTGCTTACCTTAGTATGCTGTACTTTGGAAATGAATTACTATCAGATTATTACTCTACTACATTTAGGGGAAAGCACTAAACACATTGGAATCACAGTCTGGAAAGTGGAAAGTAATCAGGTTCAATCCAAAAGAAAATTGCCATTCCTTGGATCAAGAGCCTTCTTATCAGCATGAAGGAACCTCCCTTAAGGGGCTTTGGAAGTGGAGACAAACTGTATGAATTATTAAATCAAACCACATATTACCTTAGTATATTGTGTATATTTCTACTGTACTGAGATGCTTCTATATATATTATATATTACTGATTATTAGTAGCTTGCAAAGATCACTAGTTTATAATGACTAGTAGTCCTAAATAATTAGTAATCCACAATAACCAGTAGTTCTCAATGATTAGTATATTCACACAGGCTGTAATGATCAACAACACTGATACTAGCAATGACAAGTAGTCTTAAATAACTGATACTTCACATAGATCAGTAATCCAAATACAGCTTGCTCCCAAGCCTTCCCAATTACTGATGCTCTACTGTATTTTAATATTATGCTAGGCTTATTAAAAAACAAATATAATACTGTATTAACTAACATTAGCCAAAATTGCTATCAAAATATTAAATATTTTGCTAAGTGATATATCTGACCTGATTTAAATAACCAAGGACTGAAATCAGGAACAGTAGCAAATATACTTGGCATGAGTAAAGAAAAACTAGGTCATTAATGAAAATATAAATAAGAAAAAAACAGAGGAATTTTCTTCACTCAAGCCATCAAATATCTCTGATTAAACCTGTGGTTACATGGTTAATATTTATTAAATTTTTAGATATTCTGAGTCATGCAGTTTAGGTTATACTATGTATTAAATGTAAGTTATCTATGCAAATTAGGATATTGTAAAAAAGTTTTGTTAAGTAAAGTGTGGCATAATATCTACTGTTAGCATATGCATTTAGTGAAACTAAATATAGCACTGCAAGACTTAATGGCTAAATATCATTAAAGCAAAGTGATAAATATTATACTCCAGATATGCATAAGTTATCTGACACTTTATGAAAAAAGTCCTGAGAGACAAAGAAACAAGTTGCAGAACAAGATTGGATAAAGTTTCACTGCATGATAGTGGCTATCTTTGTACTTAGCAAATCAAAATTGTAATTACACATTGTAACATTTACAAAGAAATAAACATTATTATTATTATTATCATCATCAAGTCACAATAAAGTGCTAGGGAGAGCAAAAAAACTGTTCCAATAAAATCTTGTTCTGCAATTTGTGTCTTTGTCTTCACACTTGTCCTTAATACACCATCTCATCCAATAAATAGCCCTTTACTTCTTAAGGAAAACACATTACAAGAATTGTAGAGATGCTAAAAAAATAAGTTGTAAAGATGTTCCGATAAAATGTTTCCACCTTGGAAGCTTTGCATTTCATAATAATGTAAATATGTGAAACATAATTATTAAAAAAAGTACTATCTTCAATGATTTTATCAAACCACATACTGTACCTATTGCACTGCAATTTAGACATGCATAAACAATTAAACTTTGAGACATGGTGAAAAAAAAAAATTCTGCATAAAATTTAAATTATGCAACTTTATTACAGCTGAGTGTGACACACACAAAAAATGCAGAGGCTGCAAAGATTTTGACATGATTAGATGAGCGAGATACAACAACTACGAAGGCAATATGAGGCAACTATACCAACTATATTAATTTTTCAATTTAAGGGGCTAATATAATTATACAGAGAATATACCAGAATAAAGTAAATGCATATGTGCACTATAAAGACTGCTATTTAAAAAATGCTACAAAAATATAAAACTAAGTTGGCATTAAGAAGCAGAAATATATGAGAAATGCATGATTTTATGACTCCTTAACTGCGCTCATTAATAACCTCTTTTATCTTAGTTTGTATTCCATTATTATGAAAAGTTTCCACTAGTGATCCTTTTCATTATATGAAATTAGAATAGTACTAAATGATGCTTAGCAATTTATTTAGTCAAAGAGCCAAAATACAGTATTCATAATCACATGAAACATATATGGAGTTGCATAATTGCCTAATTTAATGAGAATAATGTTGAACACTGTATACATCACCATGAGCAGGTATCAACCTATTTTATTATAGTCATAAAGAAGTATTAAACCCATAAGGGTCATAATACCTAAGACATGGGAAGTAACTGTGTGTGACCCAAGGAAGGAGAGGGAGTAATTCTAGTTACTTTGTTCAGGTGCCCTTCACCCTGAACCATCCTTGAAGGGGTATTAACCCACTGCTGGATACAGACCTTCCTTGTGTGCCTTCAAAACTTCTTGTCTACCACCTTACCTGCTCATTAAATTCTTACTTTTAGCTTCATTTCATCTGCCCTTCACATAACTGGCTTTTTCTCTGACATCTTATCTCATGGAATCCACTGATGTATTTCCACAGTCCAATATCCAAGTGCTCTTGGCCATATGTCTTGTTCACTGCTACAGTACTGTAGCTCACGAAATTTTATAATAATTATCACACAATATTTACTGTCATGTAAGATGCACTGGCATGTCAAGATTCACCTTCACCTTGGCTTCAGAAATTTTTGGGGTAAGAAAACTGTTTAGGTGGATACAGTATCATATATTGATTTACTATTTAGTGTTACTACCATTATGAGATATACAATAAATATGTTTTTAAAGTAATCTCTGAGAAAAGAGATTTTAAAAATAAAATCTGTCACAAAAAATACTCTATTTCAATGTATATGATACACAGTATATTCTATTAATATTTGGAACAGCTGTTGAAATAAATGTATGAAAGAAAGAGATATTTAAATTATTACTGAGAGAAAATCATTTTAATTTCTAGAAATAAAATGAAAGTTTTTGTAAAGTATGAAGTTCAAAATTGTAATAATAAAAAAATCTCCAAATACAAGAGCACCATGTGTATTCATCACCCTCTTTTTGATATTCCATCTTTTCATTGGTTTTCAACTGTCATTTTTTATTATGTTAAATGCTTTTTCCACTTTTCACACAACAGCTGTGTAAGGTAAGGATTAAGGATTTTATTTCTTTGCATAATTTACAAAGTGTAATTACAATTTTCATTTGCTAGGTACAAAGAAAGCCACTTTCATGCCAGGGCATTTTGGGCAGACTAAACCTAATGCTTAACAGACTAGTACTTAATACAGTGGACCCCCGCATAGCGAACTTAATCCGTGCAAGAGGGCTGGTCGTTATGCGAAATGTTCGCTATGCGAATTAATTTTCCCCATAAGAAATAATGGAAATAAAATTAATCCGTGCAAGACACCCAAAAGTATGAAAAAAAAAATTTTTTACCACAAAAAAATGTTAATTTTAGTACACACAAACTGAAAAAGGCATGCACAATTACATGACACTTACTTTTATTGAAGATCTGGTGATGATTGATGGGATGGGAGGAGGGGAGAGAGAGTGTTTAGAAGGGGAATCCCCTTCCATTAGGACTTGAGGTAGCAAGTCCTTTTCCGGGGTTACTTCCCTTCTTCTTTTAATGCCACTAGGACCAGCTTCAGAGTCACTGGACCTCTGTCGCACAACAAATCTGTCCATAGAGCTCTGTACCTCCCGTTCCTTTACGATTTGTCTAAAATGGGCCATAACATTGTCATTGAAATAGTCACCAGCACGGCTTGCAACAGCTGTGTCAGGGTGATTTTCATCCATAAAGGTTTGCAGTTCAACCCACTGTGCACACATTTCCTTAATTTTTGAAGTAGGCACAATGGATTCCACAACTGGCATAGGCTTCTCAGGGTTAGCCCCAAACCCTTCAAAATCTTTCTTAATTTCCATACTAATTCTCACCCTTTTTACCACAGGGTTGGCACTAGAAGCTTTCTTGGGGCCCATGGTCACTTATTTTCCAGAAACAGCACCGAAAACACTGTAATAATACGAAATATTCCGAGTGTATGCTTGAATGTTACCGCGGAGGCTGGCTGGTAAACAATGGACGTGTCTCGGACGAAGGTCGCTGAGCGGGTTTTTGTCCACTATGCGGGGCAAAATTTTGGCGAACAAAGCGTTCGCTATGCGGATTGTTCGCTATGCAAGGCGTTCGCTATGCGGGGGTCCACTGTACTAGGCATATACATCATAGTTGGTTTGAACTGAACATCATTTTTCATATTTCAACAGAGGTAGATAGTGGTTTAGCAGTAACTGAATTTATAATTGAGATGAATTGATTAACAAGTTATAGTATTATATTTTCGCACATTTTACATAATGAGATTGAGACCATTTTAATTCTGAAATATTCTTATAATATTTAGGAATTTTTGAGTTGTTGGTGGCAATAATATACAGTGTTTGTGTGGTTAATTTTGAGAGATGAGGTGATTTCTAAGCAGAGCCTTAAATTGGTGTGTAGGCAGGGGCCCTTTCGTATGTTCAGGCAATGAATTCCAGATCTTAGGGCCCTTTATGTGCACAGCATTTTTGCATAGGGAGAGATGGACATGTGGGCTACCAAAGAGTGTTTCATGTCTTGTGTTATGCAAATGCATTCTGTTGTAGTTCTCAAGAAAGAGTTTGAGAGGAGGAATAATAGTAGAGAATAATGTTCTGTGTATGTAGTAGGCACAATAATATGAGTGGGCATTTTTTATGTTAAGCAGGTTCAAGCAGTTAAATAGCAGTGGGGTGTGTTGCCTGGTGCAAGTGTCCCCATATTTTAAGTTAAGTACTGTATGTACAGTGTGTTTGTTTTACCTAGCTGTATTAAGCACTTAATGTATGATAGTGTAAACATATTATCAGGCATTGTAGATGCATTCGATATTAAAAAAAAAAAAGCTTGTTTACACTTGCCGGCGATATTTACTTATCACTGAAGGTTGGGAACCAAACAGCCATAAAAACAAGGCCCTCCTGTATGTCATTCCCATTCACTTTGCTGGTATATCATGCTAGTGTTACTTTGTAAGCTGCTAAAATTTTGCATCAGCTGTAAATGGTGAAGAATGTTAGACAGAACTCTAGGCTTTCTTTTAAGGTTTCATTTTTTTTTTGTCTACAAAGTATAAGTTACTAGATATAGCACAAATGTAACAGATAATATGAAAGGAAGATACAGTAATAGGTCATATAAATATAATAAAACTTTTCCTTAGTAATAACTTTGATTGCATTAGATGCAGAGAGAATTTTAGCACTTTTTTTCTAAAATGCATCTTATGTGGCACAAAATATGGTAAATACATATGTACTGTGTTAATTAAAATCATTTACTTTTCTATTTCTTTATGCCTATCATATAGATTTCCATACAGTTTTATGATGTTCAGAATTTTTTAAAGCTTATTAACTATAAAGCTTATCAGCTAAAAAAATTTGGTTATCTCATATTAGTAATATAGTAAAATATTGAATATTTGAAATTTACCACTCTTTACCTGTCTAGACTTAAGCAGTCTTAATTATTAGGTTAAGTCTGCCCGAAATGCCCCAGCACGATAGTTATTATTATTATTATTATAATCAAAAAGAAGCGCTAAGCCACAAGGACTATACAGCGCTGCAGGGCAGGAAGGAAGTGAGGGCATCAGGTGGCAAAAGGGAGATGGATGAGCAACAGGTTACGGATAACAGCGGGGCAGTGGATGGTGAAAGGGTAAAGGGCAGCAAGAGACTGAACCAGAAAGGGCTGAGGGGAGTGCGAAAAGTATCATCAGAGTTTGTGGAGTAAATCGGTCGTTGTCAAGAAGTCAATGAGAGAGTCAGGATTAAAGGAGGGTCCATCAGCAAGAAGGGAAGGTAAAGAGAGAGTAGTAGAACGAAGACGACGTTGGAGGTAAATTCTGCGTGCTCGTTGATAGAGAGGGCAGTCTAACAGAATGTGGCTAATTGATACTGGAACTTGACACTGCTCACAGAGAGGAACAGGGTGCCTCTCCATGAGATACCCATGAGTAAGACGAGTGTGGCCAATGCGAAGGCGGGAGAGAGTGGTCTCCCAACTTCGGCACTGATGACAAGAAGACGGCCAGTAACCTATGCTCGGTTTAACAGAATGAAGTTTGTTACCGAGCAGAGTTGACCACCGTTGTTGCCAACGGGTGCGAAGGTGGGTAGCTATTGCAGCAAAATAGTCCAGAAATGGAACACCTCGATAGGAAATTGGTAGGTCATATACTGCTGACCGCGCAGCAGTGTCTGCCTGTTCATTGCCCTGTACGTCGACATGACCAGGGACCCAACAAAAAACAATATCTTTATGTTTGGTAGAGATACGGCGTAGCCAAAGTTGGATACGGAGAACTAGGGGATGAGATGTATCAAATTTTCGTATAGCCTGTAGAGCACTAAGGGAGTCTGAGACTACTACAAATGATGACACAGGCATAGATGCAATACGAATAAGTGCTGCAAGAATGGCATACAGTTCAGCAGTAAAAATGCTAGCTGAAGATAGTAAATGCCCTCGTACGACGCTGTCCGGAAACACTGCTGCGAATCCGACGCCGTCTGAAGACTTAGAGCCATCTGTGTACACAGCGGTGGCATGAGAATGGGAGTGGAAGTGATCAAGAAAAAGAGAGCGGGAAGCCACCGTAGGCAGTTGAGCTTTCGAGCAAGGGAGTGAGAAAGAACAGACCCGAACAGCTGGAACTTCCCAGGGGGGCAGGGAAAAGTGAGATGCTACATGAACATATAAAGGTGGTAACTGAAGGGAAGACAAGAGTGAATGTAGGCGAAGAGAAAAGGGACGGAGCAAACAGGGGCGGCGAACGAATAAAGAATGTCTACTAATATCGGTGACCATTCTATAAATGGAAGGATTGTGTAGATCGTGAGAGCGTACATAGTAACGAAGGCAATGGGCATCACGGCGATCAGACAAGGATGGAACATTTGCTTCTGTATAGAGGCTCTCAACAGGGGAAGAGCGAAAAGCACCAAGGCACAAACGTAAGCCTTGGTGATGGATAGAGTTAAGGCTAGAGAGAGTAGCAGGAGAGGCCGCGGAATAAATCTGGTCACCATAATCGAGTTTCGATAAAACGAGGGCTGAATGTAGGCGAAGCAGAGTTCGACGATCAGCTCCCCAGGAAAGATGAGCAAGGGTTTTAAGAAGGTTTAGCCGGCCGTGACAAGTTGCCTTCAGAGAGGTAATGTGAGGTTTCCAGGTTAACCGACGGTCAAAGAGAAGGCCTAGAAACCTGACTGTATCACGTTCGGGGATACGGGAGCCATAGAGATACAAAGGATGATCGGAGATAACAGAGCGTCTAGTGAAAGTAATTTGGTGAGTTTTGGTACTTGAAAATTTAAACCCATGTGTGGTGGCCCAAGTGGAAACACGGTCGACCGCATGCTGGAGAGAAACTGCAATAAGGTGACAGTCAGCGCCTGCACAAGCAATAGCGAAGTCATCAACATAGAGTGATGACCAAATATTGGGTGGAAGAACAGAGGCCAAATCATTTATAGCAAGGAGAAAAAGTGTTGTGCTTAGAACACATCCCTGAGGGACACCTTCAGCTTGGACGAAGTCCGGGGAAAGAACATTATTGACTCGAACACGGAAATGTCTGTCAGTTAAAAAGTTCTTAAGGAAGGATGGTAGATTGCCTCGGAGGCCTAAGGAATGGGCCTGGGCCAAAATATTATACCTCCAAGTTGTGTCATATGCCTTCTCAAGGTCAAAAAATATGGCAATAACTGAGTGATTATTCGCAAAGGCATTACGAACATACGTATCCAAGCGTAGTAAGGGGTCTATGGTAGAACGACCCTTACGAAAGCCATATTGACTAGCGGAGAGACTGTTGTGAGTCTCTAAATACCACATTAAACGTCGATTTACGAGGCGTTCCATCACTTTGCAAACTGCACTTGTAAGAGCGATGGGGCGATAGTGGGAGGCATCATGTCCTGTAGTACCCGGTTTGCGGAAAGGGAGAACAATGGCAGATTTCCACAGCTGGGGAAGAACTCCTTGTGCCCAAATAAGATTGAAGAGGTGTAAGAGGACTACAAGGGCTGACCGATGTAAATGTTGTAACATACGAATATGAATGTCATCAGGCCCAGCTGCCGATGATCGGCAAGCTGAGAGCGTTGCCTCCAGTTCTTGAAGTGTAAAAGGCACATTATACTGTTCTTCTCCGAGAGAAGAAAAGTCCAAGGGTACTAACTCTCTGGCAGACTTTGAGGAAAGAAACGAGGGGCATAGATGGAGCCCTCGGGAAATACGGACCAGATGTGTGCCAAGTTCAATGGCAACGTCGAGAGGGTTTGCTATATCAACACCAGTGACCCGTAGAACAGGAGCCGGGTCAGGAGAGTATTTACCACTCAATTTCCTCACTTTTTTCCAGACTGCACTCATAGAAGAAGCAGAGGTGATGGTGGAAACATAGTCTCGCCAACAAGTGCGTTTAGCTTCACGGATGACACGGCGAGCGATCGCACGCTTCTGCTTAAAATCAACAAGTCTCTCAGCGGTTCTATTGTACCGGTACCTGCCCCATGCAGCACGTTTCAAACGTACTGCACGAGCACAAGCAGGAGACCACCAAGGCACGCACTTCTGAGAATGCCTGCCTGAGGTTTGGGGTATAGAATGAGAAGCTGCGGTATAAACTGATGTCGAGAAGATGTGTAGGAGCTCATCAATGGAGGATGAAGAAGGAACCTCACTAAAAGCAGTGAGGTGTGAGTAAAGATCCCAATTTGCCCGATCAAATTGCCAGCGAGGGCTACGGGAAGGTGGTGAATAGGAAGGAGAAGTAAGAATGATCGGAAAATGATCGCTGTCATGTAAGTCTGGTAGAACAGACCAGGTGAAGTCTAGTGCAGTGGAGGAAGAGCAGACTGATAGATCGATGCAAGAGAGAGTATGAGTACGAGGATCAAAATGGGTGGGAGTACCCGTATTTAAAACATGGAGGGGGTGAGAGGCAAGAAAAGCCTCCAACTGAATGCCACGTGAGTCACAATGAGACCCCCCCAGAGGAAATGGTGGGCATTAAAATCACCAAGTAACAGAAGTGGTGGTGGTAAGGATGAAACAAGAAAGGCAAAGTCTGGGATAGAAAATGCTCGAGAAGGAGAGAGATATAAAGAACATATTGTAAACCACTTATTCAAGTGGATACGGGCTGCAGTGTAATGCAGCGAGGTATGGACAAATAGTTGACAGTACGGAATATCATTGCGTAGAAGAAGGGCACTTTCATTAAAGGTCCCATCTGAGAAAGGATCCGAAGAATACAATAAATTATAGCCTGAGATAGGTTGGAAAACAGCCGAGTGTAATTTTGGTTCTTGTAAGCAAGCACCAACAGGGGAAAACCTGGAAAGCAACATCTGAAGCTCACCCCGATTACCCCTGAGGCCGCGGATATTCCACTGTAAATAGGCCATGATTGGCGATGAAGAAAATATCAGGAATCTGTAGGTAAAGGCACCTACGGACTAGAGGGGTTAGAAAAGTCAATGTGTGGTGGCATTGGAAGATGTTCAAGTAGCGAAGTAACGGAGCGTTGCGAAGAATGGGGTTGTGAAGATGGAGGAGAGGGAAGAGAAGGAACAGGAAGTGAATCAGTGTCCATTGAAGGTTTAGTCTCTGCAATATATTCTGAAATGGCTTCAAGTGTTTCTGAATTCAAAGATGTATGGGAAGCCATATTGGAGATAGGAGGAGGAGGGTGAGTAAAGATTGGGACAGTAATGGACTGTACCAAAGTAGAGGGGGAGGGAAAAGTGTAAGGGACTGGAGATGAAGTGTGGGGGGGGACAGAAGAGGTAGAAACCTGGGAGGTGACAGAAGAGGGAGAAACTTGGGAGGGGACGGGGGTGGAAGGCATAGTACGAGGAGGAGGGTGAATCTCCACACTTGTAATAGAGCCAGAGAGAGGGGAAGAACTAGGTACAGAGACTGGAAAGGTAATGTGTGGAGGTGGAAGAAGGGAAGGAAGGGGCAAAGAAGATTTGAGCAATGTGGATTTTTTGGACTTCTGAGTAGAGGGGCGATTGGTATTAGGTGTCGTACGAGGTCTTGTCGATACTGGGGCTTGTGAGGAAGGACGCGAAGATGTGAGAACAGACTGAGTTGTAGTCGGGACGTCAGAGCCAAGGACAGCAAAAGGATTAGATGCCGTAGTGGCTATGGGAGGGGTAACAACAGAGGAGGCTGCAGAAGATGGGACCCCAGAAGTGGGGGGACGTTTGGAAACACGAGAATAAGAAACACGGGGTAGTCTCCCTTGGAGGCGGAGATGAGTAACTGCCATAGCATAAGGGAGACCTTCTGCCTCTTTGAGGCAACGGATTTCACGTTCATTTAAGTAGACCTGGCAACGGCGGGAGTACGAAGGGTGAGCTTCATTACAATTAAGGCAAGATGGAGGTTGACTGCAAGATGTATTAGAATGGTTGTCGGCACCACAGACTGGGCATTCGGCCATAGATCTGCAATATTTCGCTGGGTGACCAAAACGCCAGCAATTTCTACATTGTTGCGGTGTAGGTATCACCTTTCGAACTTGTAACCGATGTCCCGCGACATATACAGAGGACGGGAGTTCTCGGCTGTCAAAAGTTAAACGAGCCACATTGCAAGGGTAACGTCTCCGCCCCCGGGCAGGAAGGACATAAGTGTCTACTTTGAGGATTGGGAGATCCTGGAGTTCCAGCTGTTCAAAAATATCATTGCCACATGACTGGAAATTCTGTTGGACTATGGTATGGGGCAGAATGACAGTACCACTACAAGAATTGAGAGAAAGATGTTTTTCAATAGTGATAGGAGTAGTATCGATATTCGAAAGGAGAGAAAGATCATGAGCTTGGGTAGCATTCTGGACAGTGACGATGCGTGTACCGCTCTTGAGAGCGTGAAATGAAATATCTCTGCCAACATGACGCAGGAGCGCTTTGGCAATACTATGGTCAGAAAGGTAGGCAGAAGAAGAAGTTGGTCTTAAAGTAAAGAATTTAGTCCATTGTGTGGTCCGAAACTGAGCGTGGAGAGGGAGTGCTTGACGTGTCGGTCGTTTCCGAGTAGAATGGGAAGGTAACGACGGAGCATCATCAGGAGATTGACGTTGGCGTTTAGGAGTAGGACCGGAGTTGGTCCGGCAGGAAATGGGTGGGCGATTCGAAAATTGCCGTACCGTAGAGGGAGAAGCCGGAAGCATAGTCAAAGGAGAGCGGAGTTCAGACAAATCGAAGGAGTCAGTCGAAGCCCCGGTACCTGAAGCGGGTGAGGAAACAGCACCAGCAAGAGGTACAGGGGCATCAGGAGTGTCCGAAGAGTGGTCTAAACACAAGGCAGGGTCAGAATGGGGTGCGGTATCAAGAAGGGGCCCGGGGGTAGTGGTTTCATGGACTAGGGCTGCCATGGTTAGGTTACTCCTTTGCTTTTTGTTTTTAAGAAAAAAAAAGAAAGAAGAAAAGAAAATAAAAATAAAAAAAAGAATAAAAAAAGGGGGGAGCGGGGAGGAATAGTTCCCAGGAGGAATGAAAGGGCCGGAAATCCCCCTCCGCGCCCAAGAGGACTCGACACCGCTAGTAGCGCAGATGCAGCATGGAACCCGTGCCATACCCTACCCTTCATGCCAGTAAACCAGCAATCTGGGATAGCAACCTCACATCTGCCGAGCTACCTCGGTGGACAAAAGAGAGGGCGGCCGGATATCCGCCACAAAGCATACCTCCTTCAGCCACCACCCCCGGAATCCGAAAGGTGGCTTCCAGAGATACACCCGTCGCCCAAAAGACACCCAAAGCCACTCCGGGATACCGGAGAGGGATCGGGACATCCCTAGGCAATCCAGATTCCACGGCAAACTACGCCACCGCCAAGAAACCTCAACGGAATGGGATGGACCCCGGTGTCCTTTCCCCTACCTAGGAAATAGCGCGCCTGTGGGAGAAATCACGAAGGCTAAAAAGAGGAAGGGCAAAAGGGAGGGGTGAGGAGGAGGAGGAGGAATGGAAAAAGGGGAGGATGGGGAGGATGGGATAGGGGAGGGGAGAATGGGGGGTAATTAGGTTCGGTCTGAGGAAGAAGACCGACAGGGCTAATTCCTCAGACCAAGAGCCTCTTCACCACGCCAAGGAGCCCCCCTTGAAGAGGCCAGCACGATAGTGACTTTCTTTGTACTAATCAAATTATGAAATGTAAACACACACTGTAACCTTTGCAAAGAAATAAACTTTTGTCTTGTTTTGTATTACAATACTCTACATTCTGCATTTACAAGCTTTTTATTTTCCTGACAAAAAGGAGCATCTTCTCAAAACATGACTGAACTTCCTACTGGCACTTCTAACTTCACAAAACTCATTTTGGTTATGGAAGGTTGAATTAGCTACCTCAAACAGGCATGGTTATTTACCTTTTCCAGTTTTAGACTGGTGAACTCCACAGACTGGTCATAATGTAAACTTACTGAGCAGTGCCTAAGTTTGTGTTGTAACATTTTTATATTCTATCACATTTATTTTAATCAGGGGGAAACACTAAACTCATAGGGGTCATATAGCAATTGAGGAATGGGAGACATTCAGGTGTGATTCAAGGAAGGTGAGGACAAGTTTGGTCCCTTAATAATAGTAACAATGTCTTTATTTCTACAAGTACATGTACAAGGTATACAGGCCTAGCTGATATCAATGACATACTACTATATAGAAAGCCCCTTGTTATGCAGAGCATTTTGGACAAATCAGGTCAATTTTGTCCTAGGATGCGACCCACACCAGTTGACTTAACACCCAGGTACCCATTTTACCGATGGGTGAACGTGGATAACAAGTGTAAGGAAACATTGTCAATGTTTCCACCCTTGCCGGGAATCAAACCCAGACCCTCAGCGCGTGAAGCGAGAGCCTTGCCTAACAGGCCACGAGCCACCTAACAGCCATAAAAACAGGGCCTTCCTATATGTCATTCCCATTCACCTTGCTAATGCTGCTTTGTAACTTGCTAACATTTTGCATCAGTTGTAAATGGCAAAGAATGTTAGACAGAACTCATTGGCCTTGATACTGGTGCAAGGCAACAGACACAAAGATTGGACTGATCAAGAAAAAAAAAAGTTCCTGTCTCTCCATAAAACAGGGTACTCTGAATATTTATACCAGTATAGGCATCAGGCTGTGATTAATGCCAATCAGGTACAGAAGGGAAAATTTGGCTCTTCACAATTACTTGTTTGCAAAGGAGCAGAGCCAAAGTTAATGTTATCTATTTTAAAATTTGTCAAGTCTCCAGTACTTGTGTTACTCATTACCTACCCTTGAAAATTATTCAATTATCTCTGAAATTAAAACTTTGTTGTATCCTTTTAGCAGCTTTTCTTCATTACTCTAATTATGGTTTCTTGCTTTGCCATTTTATGGGATTAGGAAGTCATCCTTGTTTTTTTGTTTTTAATGTTTTAGAATTTTAAATGTGGTTATCATATATCCTCTTTTCCTCCTATTAGTCAAAGATGGAATATCTGATGCCTTCACTTTTTCACTGTAATGCTCTCTTTTTGTTTTTTTAGGTCTGAAAGCCAATTCATAGTTCATCTTCAGATTTTTCCAGCTTGTCTTTATATAATGAATTCCAATTTTTTCTCACATGTTGTGAGCAGGTGTTTCACTATTTGCTCATCTATATATCTAAAGGTAATGTTAGGGATGATGAATGCTTCTTAAGAATGTCTCACTATTGTAGGTGTCATCTGGTGATAACTGTCTGATGCCTCAGTACTTTATTGTATAATCTAAATTCATTGTGAAGATTTTTTCCACTTATATATGGCATTTGTTCACATTAAATTATATCATCCATATCATAATTCACTTACTTAATGTATCAAGGTCTACAAGAACAAATAGTCATTATTACTGCTTAAGTGGCACTGAAAGTTTGCATTATCAGCACTACATATATTACAATGTCCACATTTCCAGTTGGTGGCCTTTGGAGTTTCAAGGTACAGGATAAGGCACAACATACCCTGCTTCCATATGAAGAAAATTCCAGAGAACAAATGTGGAGATGCAATGAATTAAGTCGTCCCATGCTGTCCTAAAGACAGACTCAAACATCAGGAGACAGGAGTACCAATGAAGTCACTGAAGGAATGACAGATAGAGAAGGATGAAGTGAATAAGGAAACACCCTCAAAAGAGTTAGATCATCCTAAAGAATGAGGAGAGCAAAGGCATCATCTAAGGGACTCCACTGATGTTCAGTGGATATTAACCCGTAAACGGTCCAAGCAGATCTACGTTCACATGTGTAGTGCTACAAAAGTAGATCTGTGTGTGGACCAGGTGTTTACAGTGAAACATATAAGTGAACAGTATTTAGATAAGGCTAAAGAGGTCTTTGTGGCATTTATGGATTTGGAAAAGGCGTATGACAGGGTGGATAGGGGGGCAATGTGGCAGATGTTGCAAGTGTATGGTGTAGGAGGTAGGTTACTGAAAGCAGTGAAGAGTTTTTACGAGGATAGTGAGGCTCAAGTTAGAGTATGTAGGAAAGAGGGAATTTTTTTCCCAGTAAAAGTAGGCCTTAGACAAGGATGTGTGATGTCACCGTGGTTGTTTAATATATTTATAGATGGGGTTGTAAGAGAAGTAAATGCGAGGGTCTTGGCAAGAGGCGTGGAGTTAAAAGATAAAGAATCACACACAAAGTGGGAGTTGTCACAGCTGCTCTTTGCTGATGACACTGTGCTCTTGGGAGATTCTGAAGAGAAGTTGCAGAGATTGGTGGATGAATTTGGTAGGGTGTGCAAAAGAAGAAAATTAAAGGTGAATACAGGAAAGAGTAAGGTTATGAGGATAACAAAAAGATTAGGTGATGAAAGATTGAATATCAGATTGGAGGGAGAGAGTATGGAGGAGGTGAACGTATTCAGATATTTGGGAGTGGACGTGTCAGCGGATGGGTCTATGAAAGATGAGGTGAATCATAGAATTGATGAGGGAAAAAGAGTGAGTGGTGCACTTAGGAGTCTGTGGAGACAAAGAACTTTGTCCTTGGAGGCAAAGAGGGGAATGTATGAGAGTATAGTTTTACCAACGCTCTTATATGGGTGTGAAGCGTGGGTGATGAATGTTGCAGCGAGGAGAAGGCTGGAGGCAGTGGAGATGTCATGTCTGAGGGCAATGTGTGGTGTGAATATAATGCAGAGAATTCGTAGTTTGGAAGTTAGGAGGAGGTGCGGGATTACCAAAACTGTTGTCCAGAGGGCTGAGGAAGGGTTGTTGAGGTGGTTCGGACATGTAGAGAGAATGGAGCGAAACAGAATGACTTCAAGAGTGTATCAGTCTGTAGTGGAAGGAAGGCGGGGTAGGGGTCGGCCTAGGAAGGGTTGGAGGGAGGGGGTAAAGGAGGTTTTGTGTGCGAGGGGCTTGGACTTCCAGCAGGCATGCGTGAGCGTGTTTGATAGGAGTGAATGGAGACAAATGGTTTTTAATACTTGACGTGCTGTTGGAGTGTGAGCAAAGTAACATTTATGAAGGGATTCAGGGAAACCAGCAGGCCGGACTTGAGTCCTGGAGATGGGAAGTACAGTGCCTGCACTCTGAAGGAGGGGTGTTAATGTTGCAGTTTAAAAACTGTAGTGTAAAGCACCCTTCTGGCAAGACAGTGATGGAGTGAATGATGGTGAAAGTTTTTCTTTTTCGGGCCACCCTGCCTTGGTGGGAATCGGCCGGTGTGATAATAAAAAAAAATAAAAAAAAAAAAAGTAGATCAAAGTTTTTTTACACATTTTCAAATGTAAAAAACAAAAAGAAGATCTACTTTTTTTACATACTTTCAAATGTTGAAAAATGTATATGTACGTTTGGACCATTTACGGGTTAAACTGGCCACACACAGGTGAAACACTTGAGAGATGTAGTGGGGATACCTTTGGAATGAACCTGTGAAGAAGGACCTCCAACTAGCAGAGGGACAAGAAGAGTAGCAACAGGAAAAGGGTGCCTGGAAACTTGAAGGCAAGAAATAATGTTACAAAAAACATACTAATCACACGAGCTGTTGTCACTAGACAACTACCGAGTTAACAGTAGATACAACGACAAAAGATGCGGCTGTCTTTTGGGCCAATGAGAAAGGCGTGACATACCTTAACACAATGGGGCCCACATGAAAGGGATTAAATATGTTATGCATACATAAGAATCCCTATACTGTACAGAATTTAGCAGGCCTAACAAGCATGCCAGTACTAATCATGGAAATCACAAGTCTCATATGTCTAACAAAGAAAATAGCCATCCACCAAAGATAATCAGGAAAAGCAGCAGAAAATATCACATACGTATCTTGAAGACAAGAGTCTGCATGATTCAGCCAAATGCATCACTGGCAAAAGCAAAGGTAAGAACCATGTGCCAAGGAATGAGGATGACAACTGGACTGGAGTGGGGAACTTGAGCCTCAGCTGGTACCTGCTGCTAACACATTCAGAGAATGTGCACTTAGGTTGAGGTGAATGAGGTCCTAACAGAGCATCCCAGTACTTCCTGGGACTATGAGAGGCAGTAATTGATACTATATATTTTAATTTCTACTACAGAACCCTTATCTGGGTGCTGCCAGATCATGCTCAAAGCATGATGCCACACTAAGGGAGAATATTTCTAAATGGGCATAATAATAATCTGAGTACTACCCAGGAAATGGCAAATTCCCACAAAATAAAAATGGTAACCACAGAGTCAATATTGAAGAAAACCTTGAAGAATTAAACAAAGTGCAATGCAACTGCACCACATAAGAATTTGTCTCTGAAAATTGGTTGAGTAGATGTAAGTGGTTGACAGTTACCATTACATTATGCTCCCACCATTATATTATATTATGTACTCAAAGATTTAGAACTAATGCTTCTTGAAAAGCTTGATGAATTCTCAATTTTGCAGATACAGTAGGGCCCTGCTTTACGGCATTTCGCTTTATGGCGTTTCGCTAATACGGACATTTCAAATTACGACAAAAACTTGCTATATAGCTCCCCCTCACATGATTTTCTAATATAGTCACCGCATCCCACCCGGTTTGTTTACATTCCAACAGCATGTCAAGTCTTAAAAACTATTTGTCTCCATTCACTCCTAACACGCTCACACATGCTTGTTTAAGTCAAAGCCCCCTCGCACACAAAACCTCCTTTACCCCTCTCCCTCCAACCTTTCTTTGGCTGACCCCTACCCCGCCTTCCCTCCACTACAGATTTATACACTCTCGAAGTCATTCTATTTTACTCCATCCTCTCAACGTGTCCGAGCCACCTCAACAACCCCTCCTCAGCCCGTTGGATAACAGTTTTGGTAATCACACACCTCCTCCTAATTTCCAAACTACAAATTCTCTGCATCATTTTTACACCACACACTGCCCTCAGATGTGACATCTCCACTGCCTCCAGCCTTCTTGTTGTAACATTCACCACCCATGTTTCACACCCATATAAGAGCTTTGGTATAACTATACTCTCATACATTCCCCTCTTTGCTTCCATGGACAAAGTTATTCATCTCCACAGACTCCTAAGTGCACCACTCACCTTTTTCCCCTCATCAATTCTATGATTCACCTCCTCTTTCATAGACTCATCTGTTGACACAACCACTCCTAAATAATTTTGCAGATACAGTAGGGCCCCGCTTTACGGCATTTCGCTTTATGGCATTTCGCTAATACGGACATTTCAAATTACGACCAAAACTTGCTATATAGCTCCCCTCACATGATTTTCTAATATAGTCACCGCACCCCACCCGGTTTGTTTACATTCTCCGTGAGCTCTGTGAGCACTGCCTTTCTCCATTATGTCTGGAAACTTTCCAAAATTTCAAGTTTTAAAAGTTATTTCATATTTTATATATACTCTGATAATTATACTTATGTATACCTGTACCTAAATGTACAGGGGACCCCCGGCATATGATGGCATCGGTATACGTTAAATCCGGTATACGATACATTTTAACGCAAAAATTTTGCCTCGCCACTCGTTAAAAAACTCACCACACGCGATTCGTCTGGGATGCGTCCACATGTGGCCTGAACTGCCCTGTGCGTGCCAGTGTTTACAAGCCAGCCAGTGTGCTCGCATCTAAGCATACATTCGGTACATTCCATATTATCACAGTGTTTTTGGTGCTTGTTTCTGCAAAATAAGTCACCATGGGCCCCAAGAAAGCTTCTAGTGCCAACCCTGTGGTAAAAAGGGTGAGAATTAGTACGGAAATTAAGAAAGATTTTGAAGGGTTTGGGGCTAACCCTGAGAAGCCTATGCCAGTTGTGGAATCCATTGTGCCTACTTCAAAAATTAAGGAAATGTGCGCAAAGTGGGTTGAACTGCAAACCTTTATGGATGAAAATCACCCTAACACAGCTACTGCAAGCCGTGCTGGTGACTATTACAATGACAATGTTGTGGCCCATTTTAGACAAATCTTAAAGAAACGGGAGGTACAGACCTCTATGGACAGATTTGTTGTGTGACAGAGGTCCAGTGACTCTCAAGCCGGCCCTAGTGGCATTAAAAGAAGCAGGGAAGTAACCCTGGAAAAGGACTTGCTACCTTAAGTCCTAATGGAAGGGGATTCCCCTTCTAAACATTAACAACTTCAACACTCTCCCCTCCTCCCATCCCATCAATCATCACCAGATCTTCATTAAAGGTAAGTGTCATGTATTCTATTGCTAGCAGAGTACTACTAACTGTGCATGTCTTCTTCAGTTTGTGTGCATCAAACTTAATATTTCATGTGGTAAAACGGTTTTTTTCATACTACTTTTGGGTGTCTTGCACGGATTAATTTGACTTCCATTATTTCTTATGGGGAAAATTAATTCGCCTTCCGATAATTTTGGCATACGATGAGCTCTCAGGAACGGATTAATATTGTATACTGGGGGTCCACTGTACTTACTATGCTGGTGTGCAGGTACACTTTAAAATCAGTAAGAGTGTCTTATGTCTCAAGACACCATATTAGTAATGATAATAATAATAATCACCGAGTCTCACTAAATGTCGTATATTACATTAACCCCTTCAGGGTCCAAGGCCCAAATCTGAAGTGGTGCCCCAGTGTCCAAGAATTTTCAAAAAAAAAAATTATTTTTTCTTATGAAATGGTAGAGAATCTTTTTGTGAAGGTAATAAAACAAAAAGTACGAAATTTGATGGAAAATTGACGAAATTATGCTCTCGCGAATTTTGATGTGTCAGCGATATTTACGAATCGGCGATTTTGCCGACTTTGACTCCCATTTTAGGCCAATTACATTATTCCAGTCAACCAAATTCTTAGCTATTTCACTAGTATTGCTTCTATTCTATCGATTGAGCACAAGAAATCGTCAAGTCAACTGTTTCAACTACAAATTAAAGTGATCGGAAATTGTTAATTTGACCAATTTAAAACAAAGTTCAAAATATTCCAATTTCAAAATAGGGTCCAGAATAAACAATGCAGGTATTCCTGGAACTAAACTAACATTTCCTCTGTTCATTAGTTAAGTTTTGAGGCTTTACAAATAAATTCCAATTTGATTTTTTATTCACATAATGAATTTTTATTCACACCAAAAAATAGAAGATTTACTGTTATGCAATACTGTAATAATTGTATAAATATCATCACCATATTTGTGAATGCATATTAGACCCACCAGCTGGCGTGTATTAGACGTGTGAGGTCGTTTGTTTACTCTTGAATATCGGCAAAAATTTAACATTTCTGCTACTTTGAGCTCAGTTTCAAGCCATTTCCAGTGCGAAAACCAATCAAAATCATCTATATTTCTGTAATATGTCTTCCATTCTATCAAATGAGACCAAGAAATCGCAAATAGAACTATAAAAAACATACGAAAAAACACTGCAAAGTCGCTATTTTAATCGAAAAATCATGATTTCAGTTTTTTTCTCTCATTATACACAGCGTGCTGCAGGATCTGTTTTATGTGGTGCACACATACCACATAGATGTATTCTCTCATATCTAGGCCCAAATGTACCACTCACAGTTTATCAGAGTGAGCTGAGGTCATGACGTAGATCTACGGTTTGGACCCTGAACGTAAAGCCGTAGATCTACGGGACGGACCCTCAAAGGGTTAATATACACATTTTCATTAATCCATCTATGATATTTTTTTCAAAATTATATAATAAACACGATACGTAACACATAAACATGATAAATACACCCCACAGTAGAATAAATTAACATAAATATGAGATGTGGTAGCCAGACGACTTGTAGGAGTGTCGGCAAGAATAACGTTTTCTCAAGTCCAATATCAGAGAAAATGTGTTACTGGGAGTAACTATAGAAAATTATTCCTTTCATATGCCTTCGTTCAGAGTGTCATTTCTTCTAAAAATGGTGTTACATGAGAATGGGAGTGTTGCTCTTTATTTATTCTACTGCATCAATGTGGAGACAACTTGTACACATTGTAACTTGTACACAAACCAGACGCATTCGCCTGGTTTATTTACAAGACTCACGCCCGCCTGGTTTGTTTACATAACTCTGTGCCTGTCCTCTCTCATGTACTCATTCTCTCTTTCTCTCATTTATTTGTTTTATCTCATTTACTTACCTCTGACCCTACATTAAGACTACAAATATTTTAAGGTAAGTAATGAGTGTACTATATGAATATTTTACTTTTTTATTGTTTGTTCATGCCTAGTTCTATTGCTAACTTAATATATGTTAGTTTAAACTTGTTATCTAGTATTTATATGCATTTATAAGTGAAAAAAAAAGGGCGTTCCACTTTACAGTGATTTCTGCTTTACAGAGGTAGCCTGGAACCTAACCTGCCATATAAGTGGGACCCCTACTGTTCTGTATAAACTGACTGTAAAAACTTTTATTAGAACATTATGTAGGTGGGTTGAATGTACACCAGGAACTTACCTTTTATTCCCATTAGTAAATAAAATATTTGTTTCTTTATTGGCTATTTCACCAAAGGCTTAGACACCTAACAAAATAAATTATAAATGTTTACTGTATTAATAACAGTATTGTACATTTTTTACCTAAAACATTGGCATTATGTTCAACTGCATAAAGATTTTGGTAATAAACAGGTCTGTTAACTTAGACACAAACTAAGCAACTAGAAGTAGTATATCTTGGCTTAACAGTTTTTCTGAATGACAGACACATGAGTCAACACAAGCTGACTTCATAATCCAGTATAGCAATCACATGCAATAATATTATTACATTAATTTTCTAAGCAAAGTTATGACTTGTGATAACCCCTTAAATTCATCCTGTTTTATCATGTAGCTGTGCAATACATAGGTGAAAATTCATTCATGGGTATTTCAGACTTCTGCTATTTTACAACAGTGTACACATTATACTAGCATATCTATGTGTGACTTTATGAATACATTATCTACATAAATAAGGAGTTTCTTGCTTAATACTCTAAGCTCATTTAAAATGAGAAACTATTCTGACAGAAAAACTAAACACAGATAGTAAAGATCTGTGTATTTTAGCTTTGGTAAGAGACCCTATTCAGCAGATCTCTGATTGGAACCAAAATATACAGATTTCTTTTACATGTGATTCATTTTTCTGTCAAAGTGGGTTTTCACTTTTCATCAGTGTTCATCACACCTTAATCCAAGCACACTATGCTCATATAAAGAAAAAATAAAAGCATATATATCCATATTTATTCATTCATTCCTGTATCATCACTAATGACATTCACTTAAGAGCTTTTCATGCAGCCAACATCTGATCCCAGGCTTCTCTCCATCTACTCGTACTCTACAGTAAAGACACATGCTGACCCAATATAATGCTCTCTCCTCATTTGTATCTAAGCAATGCTATGTGTTTACGAATATTTCTAAAAACATTACTAGCCTGCAAAACATTCATTGTCAAAATATCTATTTCTGCAGCATTTTGGGCAGTATATACTAAATACAGTATATAACAGTTTCCTGAGTTTCATTGAGAAATGTATCTAAACTTAAATCTACTAATGTACCTGTAAGCCAGTTTGCTCAAATAGATTAAATACTATACAAGCTCAGCGAGACTCCAGGCAACAGAAATGCAAATATTGCAAGGAAAATTTTAAGTGACATCACAAGTGGAATGGCACTCAGACAGTTCTTCACAGCTCATAATCTACAAACTACCAAAGGATTCTGAGCCTATTTTACAATACGGTCTAAAGCCATCATCACTTGAAGAGTCACAAAGAGGCAGATATTGTATTTGGAAGAGCATTCAGGACATGCCATTTGGTGCAGTTTTAACCCCGTGAGAGGTAAAATTTTTACTCCTGGAAAGGACAATGCATTAAACTGTTTATTACAAGACATGTTCATGGGAAGGGGAAGGGCATCACCATGGCAACTAGAGGATTAGGGGAGGGAACCTGAGGGTACACAAATACCTGGTGGTGAGGTCGCGGCTGCCACACAGTACGGGGGAGGGAAGAGAAGGGGAGAACACATGTTAGTCATCCGCGTCACAGCGGAAACATATATGAGAGGCGGGGTTACTACTGTGTATTTACAGTGTTGCCAAGGAAGACAGTAGAAAGGGCTAACTGAATAATGTCACTAAGGCATAAAATACTAACATATCTTATCTCTGTTAATAAAGGCAATTTTATTTTACAAACATAAATGATAGATACCTCATTGGATATGACTGATCTAAAATTAATGTTTAAACTATGAAGTTAATTTGTAGCAAAATTTAAATACATTGGCAACACTGAATAATATTATGGAGAATCAAAGGTCACTTAACTGACAATTAATTAATGCAGAAGTAAGAGAGAGAAAGGGAAAAAGGCTTTCACAACCTTATCAAAATAATTAAAGTGAAAGTTAAGTTAATAAAAGTATCAGTGACAATTTAACTGGTATGTAGGAAAATACAGAGGGCACAAAAAAAAAACTAAATCACAGACAAAACCTAAAAAATGCATTTTCCAAAAAATACCAAAAAAAAAAAAAATAAATAAATAAATAAATAAATAAATAAAAAATATACAAAAAAAAAAAAAAAAAATCAAAACCTAAGTAGGAATGCTGGTACTATAACTCACCAAGACAACTACAGAAGAAAGAACAGTATATGCGGCAACAGAATTGGTAAAATAATTTTAACATTCCTGATACCAGTGTAGTGATAGTATATACACTAATAATATATTATTTACACACTAAGACAGCTGAGAGCCTAAATAATTTACACACCAACAGACAGCATGGCATATGATGATACAACCATTTGCAATTATTTCTTGTCAATTCTACAGTACAGTCCACCACTGAAACACACAAAGGCATGTAAAAAAAAAAAAAATAAATAAAAATCTACAAAACTCTGGCTTATGTACTGTCTTGCACTACGCATCTAAATCAGTCTTTATTCTTTGTAAAAATAAAATATATTTATCTTGCACTATGCGTCTAAAATCAAATTTCATAAAATATGAATTGCATTTCAACGGTCAGAATTCTACTTACAGACGCCTTGTAAGGTTTGGAAAATATCACAATAAATGGCAAGCAGCTAAAAACTTGAAAATTCATAATGGTATAGAAGATTTGGGAACACAGCTAGAGAAAGAGATCCATAACTAATTAACTAAATCATTTGAAAATGCAATAAAAATAATCAAATGTCAGAGTAGGTTTAGGAGGAGAGTTAAAGAGGGTTTATCAGTTATTAATGTGCTTTACACAGGGTGATAAATCAAAACTACATGTAATCTTGCATGAAGGAAACATAAGAAAATTATGGTTGAAGTCTAGCCAGTGACAGTATGTTAAAATTATACAGAAATGTAATATGCTTTGACCATACTCTGTAGGAATCTCTTCTTGTTCAACTACAGCATTTCCATCAAGTGATCAATACTAGAGGTCCAGGGGAAGAACATTATTCTAATGTTAATCTGCTTCATTTCTAATTCAAAAATATTTAAAAAAAAATGGGCTCTAATAACTAGGGTCAAGGAATATAACTATGCCTCCAAACATTTGATTATTCTTTATAATATCAAATATGCAATTTTATATCGAAAGTAGAAAACAATGAATAGGGTAAAAATTTTTGAAAAAACTGCAGGGACCTCTTAAAAATTTCATACACAGATAAATAATCTTTAGACAGCAAATAAATTATATTGCAAGTTGTTTATAGTTAGCAAACAACTCTTTCATATTATTTTACAACAATAATAACAACAACAAAAAGTTCAAATTAGGTACATTTATGTTGTTGTAAAATAATAGATAAATTTTGGTTATGTGCATAATTCAACACTACTCTCTTCATTCCATAGTACGAAAATGTTACTTTACTAGCAAAATAAATACATATTTTATTTCAACATGCTAGTATTTGTTTCACATCTTTCCACAAAAATATGCCTAATCTCGCTTGCAGCTTTAAGAGAATTTCTCCACTGTGATACTGTAATATGCCTTCCAGATTTATATTTGTTATGCATATTCATCACAAATATATCTAGCAAAAGATATGATATTAGCTATACTGCAGTTGTAGCCTGCGACAAATAAATGCATTTATTTTACTATCTTTTGCAGTATGAAAACCTACTCTCCCTATAAGGGTGAATAAATGACCTAGGAATATCCTCTCAGTAAATGCATGTACCTATATTTACTAGTATTATGAGCTTCCTCTCCACTTATTGCTTAGTTATTGCCTTATGCTTCCATTTTCTTTTTTTTTTATTTTATTAACACATTGGCCTTCTCCAACCCAAGCAGGGTGGCCCATAAAAGATAAACTTTCATCATTCACTCCATCACTGTCTTGCCAGAGGCACACTTACACTACAGTTATAAAACTGCAACAATAACACACCTCCTCCAGAGTGCATACACTGTACTACCCATCTCTAGGACTCAAGTCCAGCCTGCTGGTTTACATGACTCCATAAATGTTACCTTGCTGACACTCCAACAGCACGTCAAGTCTTAAAAACCATTTGTCTCCATTCACTCCTAACACGCTCACACATGCTTGTTTAAGTCAAAGCCCCTCGCACACAAAACCTCCTTTACCCCTCTCCCTCCAACCTTTCTTAGGCTGACCCCTATCCCGCCTTCCCTCCACTACAGATTTATACACTCTCGAAGTCATTCTATTTTGCTCCATCCTCTCTACATGTCCGAGCCACCTCGACAACCCCTCCTCAGCCCGTTGGATAACAGTTTTGGTAATCACACACCTCCTCCAAATTTCCAAACTACAAATTCTCTACATCGTTTTCACACCACACACTGCCCTCAGACGTGACAGCTCCACTGCCTCCAGCCTTCTTGTTGTAATATTCACCACCCATGTTTCACACCCATATAAGAGCATTGGTATAACTATACTCTCACACATTCCCCTCTTTGCTTCCATGGACAAAGTTATTCATCTCCACAGACTCCTAAGTGCACCACTCACCTTTTTCCCCTCATCAATTCTATGATTCACCTCCTCTTTCATAGACCCATCTGTTGACACAACCACTCCTAAATATCTGAATACATTCACGTCCTCCATACTCTGTTCCTCCAATCTGATATCCAATCTTTCATCACCTAACTTTTGTTTGTTATCCTCATCACCTTACTCTTTCCTATATTCAGGCCCGGTGGCCTGGTGGCTAAAGCTCCCGCTTCACACACGGAGGGCCCGGGTTCGATTCCCGGTGGGTGGAAACATTTCGACACGTTTCCTTACGCCTGTTGTCCTGTTCACCTAGCAGCAAATAGGTACCTGGGTGTTAGTCGACTGGTGTGGGTCGCATCCTGGGGGACAAGATTAAGGACCCCAATGGAAATAAGTTAGACAGTCCTCAATGACTCACTGACTTTCTTGGGTTATCCTGGGTGGCTAACCCTCCGGGGATTAAAAATCCGAACGAAATCTTATCTTACCTTACCAAACTCATCCAGCAACCTCTGCAACTTCTTTTCAGAATCTCCCAAAAGCACAGTGTCATTAGTAAAGAGCAACTATGACAACTCCCACTTTGTGGTAGATGATCTTTTAACCCCACACCTCTTGCCAATACCCAAGCATTCACTTCTCCTACAACCCCATCTATAAATATAATGAACCATAGTGACATCACACATCCTTGTCTAAGGCCTACTTTTACTGGGAAATAATCTCCCTCTCTCCTACATACTCTAACTTGAGCCTCACTATCCTCATAAAAACTCTTTCACTGCTTTCAGTAACCTTCCTCCTACTCCATACGTTTGCAACATCTGCCACAGTGCATCCCTATCCAACCTGTCATACACCTTTTCCTAATCCATAAATGCCACAAAAACCTCTTTACCCTTATCTAAATACTGCTCACCTATATGTATCACTGAAAACACTTGGTCTACACCCCCCCCTACCTTTCCTAAAGTCTCCTTGTTTATCTGCTATCCTACTCTCCGTCTTACTCTTAATTCCTTCAATAATGACTACCATACATTATACCAAGTATACTCAACAGACTTATTCCCCTATAATATTTGCACTCTCTCTTGTTCCCTTTGTCTTTATACAAAGGAACTATGCATGCTTTCTGATAATCCCTAGGTACCTTACCCTCTTCCATACATTTATTAAATAAAAGCACCAACCACTCCAAAACTATATTCCCACCTGCTTTTAAGATTTCTATCTTTATCCCATAAATTCCAGCTGCCTTACCCCCTTTCATTCTACCCACTGCCTCATAAACTTGAACTTCCCCCACACTCGCAACTGGCTCTTCCTCACTCCTACAAGATGTTATTCCTCCTTGCCCTATACAGGAAATCACAGCTTCCCTATCTTCATCAACATTTTCTTTTATTATTGTCAAATTCATACTGGCAACCAACACCAGTCATCATAACCCAAGAAAGAATAAAAGAACATGGAGAAGTAGCAGTCTCTGTGGTTCACAGAGCCTTACACATTTCAGTTTTTCATACCTTGAGGCATAGCAATTTGTGTTCTGGTTTCGGTGGACCATGTAAGAATCATACCACCAGCACCTTGAATTATGGTGAGGGAAGCAGTAAACCAGAAGTTGAGACAATCAAAAGTACCTTAGCACTGACACAGGAAATTTATTTTATAGTTTAACTGAACATATGATAAAATTTAAGGGGTAGAAAGCATGAACAGTAGGAATACAAGTGTAGATCTCTTATTTCAGACCCTGAACAAAACCCTACATCTGATGAAACACACAATTGCAGAGAGGAAGTTTACTGAGACATTTCACCTGTGGAACAGGCTTCCATCACTGACAGAAGAAGCCAATTCCACAAGAAGGATGACTATAAAGTTACTCTCTGTAATTGCCTTATTTTCATCACTTGTCTGATTTGCACCATCTATCTGCAAAATTGTCTCTGCAATACAATAAATAAAAACAATAGAGCTTCCAAGTCCTCTGGAACATGTGCAAGAGGGTCAAACTAGTGAACAGCTATACCACAGGTAGGGATAGAACCCATGATCAGAGAGTCTCAAAACTCCAGACCGTCGCATTAGCCACTGGACCAGCTAGCCACAATAAGAGTCATCCAACTAGGTATATTTCTACATCATAGGAAGGTTAGCATAGGCATCACTGTGACCACAAATGCAAGTTTTTACAGACAAATCTCCAGCTAGCGTGGGTGTGACGAACTCTAGCTCAAGTCCCCTCAAAGCCATCAATATGAACAGCCAAATTCATTTGTTAGTAATGAGTACAGCCTCTCCTCACTTCATGATGGAGATCCGTTCCTAAGACCACGTCAGTAAACGAGTTCATCGCTAAGTGAGGAGCATACCATAATGGTAATGGGTTTGTGTCATCTATCTCTGATAATGTTTTAATGTCACTTTTGTAAAATTTATAACATTTCTGGTATATTTTTAAATGTTTATACAGTAGTTTACTGTATATTGTAATAAAAAGAATAGAGGAAATTAGCTCTAATATACATTATTTAGTTATGTATACTGGTCAGAGAGCCTGTCGTAAGTTCGAGTCATTTGTAAACAAGTACAGTAGACCCTTGGTTTTTGTAATTAATCCATTCCAGAGAGACTGACTAAACCCGAATCTGACGAATTCCGAATTAATTTTCCCCAAAAGAAATAATAGAAATCCAATTAATCCTTTCCTGACACCCAAAAGTATTAAAAAAATAAAAATTTACATGAAATATACATTTCCCTACACAGAAAACAATGATATTTGCAGAATAAAACAATACTAAAATGACACTTACCTTTATTGAAGACTTACTGATGAGTGATGAGATGGAAGGAGGGGAGAAGATGGAGGTGTACTATTGTTTGGAAGGGGAATCCCCTTTCATAGAGACTTCAGGTACCCAGTCCTTTTCCAGGGTTACTTCCCTTCTTTGTTTTTTAATGCTACTTGGACCAGCTTGAGAGTCACTAGACCCCGGTCACTCAAAAAAATGTTCCAGAGGGGTCTGTATCTGGAGTTTCTTTAAAACTTCCCTAAAATGGGACACAACATTGTCACTGTACATGTTGCCAACACGGCCTGCAACAGCTTTGTCAGGGTGATGTTCATCCATAAATGTTTGCGCCTTTCTCTGTCCACATTGTAAAACTCTCCTTAAATTTGAAGAAGGCACCTTCCTCCATGTCTCTTCCTCCTCCTCTGAAGCAATTTCCTGAGCTGTGATCTGTTGCTGTTGCAGATGAAGCTCTTGGAGCTCTGTAGTGGTTAGCTCTTCATTGTGGTCCTCCACCAATTCTTCCACATCCTCAAAACTCACATCCAACCCATGGAATTCCCCAATGCCACAATACTTTCCACAACTGGCAAAGGCTCCTCAGGGTCAGCCCCAAGCCCTTTAAAATCCCTCTCTTGTACAAATTGTCGCCACAACTTTCTCCAAGCAGAGTTCAAAGTCCTGAAAGTCACTCCCTCCCAAGCTATAAGGTTTATGCAATGGAAGATATTGAAGTGATCTTTCCAGAACTCTCTTAGGGTCAATTCGGTGTCTGAGGTCACTCAAAGCACTTTTGAAACACTGCTTTGGTGTACAGTTTTTTGAAATTTAAAATGATCTGCTGGTCCATGGGCTGGATGAGAGGAGTAGTATTAGGGGGCAAGAACTTCACTTTGATGATACAAAATTCCTGCACCATCTGCTCTTCCAAGTCTGGAGGATGAGCAGGAGCACTGTCCTTTACCAGGAGGCCCACGAGCTCCAATTTATTTTCCACGAGGTATTTCGTCACACTGGGGCCAAACATGTCATTAAACCAATCAAGGAAAATGTCCTTAGTGACCCATGCCTTACTGTTTGCTTTCCACATCACACACAATTTACTCTTGGTGACAGTTTTTCTCGAACACTCTGAGATTTTCAGTAATACACCAGTAAAGGCTTCACTTTGAAATCCCCACTAGCATTACTACAAAACATGAGTTAGCCTGTCTTTCATAGGCTTGTGTCCTGGGAGTGCCTTTTTCTCCTGAGTAATGTAAGTCCCCTTTGGCATTTTCTTCCAAAAGAGGCCTGTTTTGTCACAATTGAACATTTGTTGGGGTTTGAATTTTTCAGCCTCTATGTACCCCTTGAATTCCTGAACATATTTTTCAGCTGCTTTTTTGTCAGAACTGGCAGCCTCACCATGCCTTATCACACTCTGTATGCCACTATGATTCTTAAATCTCTCAAACCAGCCTTTGCTGGCCTTAAATTCACCAATATCAGCACTAGTTCCAGGCATTTTCTTTAGATCATCATGCAACTGCCTTGCCTTTTCACAAATTTTTGACTGCACAACATTAGCTCCTGATAATTGTTTCTCGTTGATCCACACCAATAACAAAGTCTCCACATCTTCCAGTGATTGCGATCTCTGTTTTGTAAGCATATTTGCATCTTCCGCAACAACAGCTTCCTCGATTTCCTTTCTCTTGGCCACAATAGAAGCGATGGTTGTATGGGATTTGCTATACAACCTGGCCAGTACACAAATAACCCGCACATAAAAGAGAGAAGCTTACGACGACGTTTCGGTCCGACTTGGACCATTGACAAAGTCACCTTGTCAATGGTCCATGTCGGACCGAAACGTCGTCGTAAGCTTCTCTCTTTTATGTGCGGGTTATTTGTGTATCGTTCCAGTCACGGTATTGTGCCTTTTTGTTATTTAACCTGGCCAGCTCTGCGACATGTACTCCACTTTCATTTTTTGCAATTATTTCTTTCTTAAATTCTATAGTGTTTCTCACCCTCTTTACCAAAGGGCCAGCATTAAAAGCTTTCTTTGGGCCCATGGTGGCTTATTTAGCAGTTGCAAGCACTAAAAAGAATGGAATAATACAAAATATATTGTATGAACGTGTGGGATCATCCTCACTGGCTGATAAACAATGGCACACTGGCTGTAAATGGTGTGTCGGACCGCTCGGGCAGCGCGGACATGTTTGAGATGAATGATTAATACCAAATTCAATGACGATCACCGAGCCAATATTTTGACGAAAAAAGTGTTACTTATTCCGAATATTACGAATTCCAATGACAACGTAATCCGGGGGCCCATTGTACATTGCTAAGTGAGGAGAGGCTGTATTTGCTTTAGGAGTTTCATGATCGGTGGGTCTTGTGAATTCAGAAACGTATCAACTTTATTTTTAATGTTCATCAGGCCTAAGTACAAATTGTGGATCTTTTAAAAGATATGCCTAAAAGTGAAAGAACCAGACACAACCAAACCACATGGAATTTGATCAAATAAATCCAATAAATCCTTAATGTTGTCAAGGGATACCTCTTCCTTTCTGACTCCGAACTTGGCTATGTAAAGGGAAGAGGGCATGTGAAAGATTAGAGTTAACAGAGTAGTTATTCATTAATGAATATCTTCTTTCTCTAAATTGAACCAAGAGATAATTAATTGTTAAAAATCCTTCTGAGGTATGCCAAGGACATTTACATTCTTTTACTTGATACGAATTCAGATGTAGTTTACAATAGTTCATAAACCATTATAAGAAATCAGTGAATGAACTACCAAGAACTTTCCAAGCATCTAACAATCACTCCTCTTACCATTAGATTCAAATCAGTTTTGAATCTTTCCTACATCAGTTGTGTAGTTAACAGGTCCCTCCCAAGTGACAAGAGCTATGTAGCCATGAAATATATATGACAATCATTGTCCTTCAGTCTGAAGGACCCTAAGTAAAAGCCTGTATTACATATATAAATTCTCATTTTCAACCAGAAATTCGTATAATTAGGGAACAAAAGTGAAAAGGTACTTATGTTTCTGACAAAATCACAGACTGGTGCTGGCAGCCAGCATGAACCCAACAACAACAAAAGAAAAAGGCATTTACAAGAGACAACAGAAGGCAGAAAGGAATAGCTGAGTATAAAAGTGGCAAGGAAGTCCATAATATTGGAAAGTGAAAATAATTATGAAGAGATTATTATTCATACATGATTCACTGAAACCTGAACACAGAAATATTCATACAGAAAAGACTTTGTTTACTACTCAATTTACTCTATTTCAGATTCACAAACAATTTTAAGTTGAAACATCATGAAGAAGCAAAAGTAACATGCTGGTAAATTTTGTTTCCATTCTCTTCTCATATTTTATTCATGAATACCCAGTACTCTACTACCCTTGCAGCTGGTGACTCCACTGCTCATTGTAAGGTTTGACTTGAGCTATACTTCTTGTAAATAAACATAAATTTTCCTAGAGGTGTAAAGGTTATTAGTGCTTTAAGTTTAGAATTTATTTATACATAATTTAAAAAATGTTTACTGAATTACTGTATATCTAATGTATTATACAAGACAAACAGTAAAGTACACAGATGAAACTCTTCATCTGATATTAAATATTTTGTACATTATTCTTTGTCTTAGCTTATGACGACCTCCAAACTCTCTGATAATGCTCTAAGTTCACGTCAAACATCATCATAATACTGCACCTAAAGACATGGCCAATCTTTTGAAGTATTAACAATGCCAAACATTAAGAATAGGTATTTTCCCTTTTGGAGAATACTTAATTACTTAGTTTTCCAGTTAAGGAGTAATTTTTAAGTGGTTATCTTTTTGAAATGCAAAGGTTTTAGCTATATTTTAGTTATTTTTTCAATATGTATTAAAGTCTCCTTTTCCCAGCTCATTAAAGTTTGAGATGTGTTAATATGTAACATTCTGGCTTGACCATTGCATAAAAACATTCTGTATTTTTTCCTTTACAACTATTACCCTTAGTTATTTCCCTTTCCCTCATTTTTTGTAATGAAACAATACATTAAAGGCATTTTTATTCCTGGCACTGAAATACATCCCATCCCAGTGATGATGTAATTATCATAATATTTCCTCATACATGTGGGGCAGAGAAAACACACAGACTTTGGGAGTGACTATAGACAAATACAAAACTGTACTGCTGAATGAGTACTACTACTAATAATAATTATTACTATTATTATTATGATTATTATTATTTTAATTATTTTTATTATCAATAAAATACTTGAAGGGAATTGCAAAACCCAGAAGGGATACATAGCACCTTACCGGTACTCAATGAGTAGAAGATGCTTTAATGAGGACAAGTGGAGATAAGAAAGCCATGAATATAACTACCATTAAAAGGCACACAATTATGAGATCACAGAAATACACATAATATAAATCTTCACACATTTCCATTTGGCAATTTTAATGTAATACTGTAATAACTTGTAGATGTTGTTCACCTGTACATATTAAACCACTGACACATAAAAACAGTAACCCTGAATTTCTTGTATATATAGATAAAATTAGGTCATATTTATTTACTTTCTCATAAGAAAAATAATAATGAAGGGACATGAAGAGAGTCAGCGATATTTAAAAGTAGGAATAAATATATATATGAAGTACAAACACACAAAATATTCGAACAAACAGAATCATTCAACATTACAAGAACATGAGTAACATTTAACATACATCAACACATTCACACAGTGAACTGCCAGGAAAAATTGTTTTTAAATTAACTCACTTGAAAGAAAATGAGATGAGAGAGACAGCCACAACCAAGAGATCCAAGCCATTGAATGCAGAACGAAGAAAGGCTCCTTTGTGCAAGATGAAGCCATAGGACACAACTTTCAAGAAGATTTCAACCGTGAACACTGATGTGAAGAAGATGTCGAAGTAGTTCAAGATCTGAAAATATACTAATTAGTTGTCCATTAATCATTTACAAAATAAGGCATATGCTCACATTATATTATTTAAAATAGGCCAATACTGATTCAATACTATAGGAAAGCAAAAACCATTCAAATTCTCAAGAAAATTAGCTTAATTCTCTATACAATCAATTCTGGATAGAGTGGATATCTGACATGTCCAACTTAAACAATCAGCCCCTCAAATACATAAGGATATGTTCCTAGAGGCCCTGCGAATTTGCAAATACGTAATATAGCATTTTTTGTTTGCGCATTAATTTTTTTAATTTAGATTTGGGTCCTTTCTGCATTTCAGAGTCCATACCTCTATAATATATCACTATTCTGGTTAATACTGACATTTATAAGAATGGCCAGAATTAAAAGAGATCTCAGTTGGAAAAGCTAGTGAGCACAATTTGAATAACATGCAGTGGACCCCCGGATATCGTAGTCATCAGATTTCATAATATTCGGAAATCGTAATGTTCTTTCGGCAAAATATTGGCTCGGTGATCATCACTGAGCTCAGTAATAGTCATTCATCCCGAACGCGTTGGCATGGCAACAGCGGCTCGACACTCAGTGAGCCATTGTTTATCAGCCAGTGAGCACTATCCAGCATGTTCATATGATACATTTCGTATTATTCCATTCTTTTTATTGCTTGCAACTGCTAAATAAGCCACCATGGGCCTCTAGGAAGTTCCTAATGTCAGCCAGCCCTTTGGTAAAGGGCTGAGAGAAAGGGGAGAATGTGCCTTCTTCAGTGATTCTGTGATATGTACGATACTAAAGCAGCATGAGTCGATAAAGGCTATAGCGTCAGCCAGCGATAAAGTGTAGCATTAACAGTAGCAAGTAAGTTAAGCGATTAATCGATAGAAAAAGGACAGCATGAAGCTGACTCCTCCAATGTTGTTAGAGTTATTAAGGGAGAATAATAATGCCAAAATGCCAAACAGGACCTACATCATGCAGGAGGAAAAGGCACTGTCAGGACACAAGCCTAAGAAAGACAGGCTTACTCTTTTGTTGTGTGGTAATGCTAGTGGGAATTTTAAAATGAAGCCTTTACTGGTGCATCACTCAGAAAATTCCTTAGTGTTCAAGAAAAGCAATGTCATCAAGAATAGATTGTGTGTGATGTGTAAAGCTAATCATAAGGCATGGGTCACAAGGCAAATCTTCAAAGAGTGGATTAATGATGTGTTTTGCCCAAGTGTGAAAAATTACCTCCTGGAAAAGAAATTGCCACTCGAGTGCCTCCTGGTACTGGACAATGCTCCTGCACATCCTGCAGACTTGGAAGACCAATTGTTTGGAGACTTCAGTTTCATCACAGTGAAGTTCTTGCCTCCTAACACTACTCCTCTCCTCCAGCCCATGGACCAATAGGTCATTTCTAACCTCAGAAAACTACACAAAAGCAATGTTTCAAAAGTGCTTTGAAATGACCTCAAGACACTCAGTTGATCCTAAGAGAGTTCTGGAGGAATCACTTCACTATTCTCCACTGCATAAGCCTTACAGGTAAGGCTTGGGAGGGAGTGACTTCCAGGACTGAACTCTGCTTAGAGAAAATTGTGGCCAGGTTGTGTCCAAGAGAGGGCTTTTGAAGGATTTGAGGGTGACCCTGACCCTGTGGACTCTACTGTGGCACTGGGGAAGTCCCTGGGGTAGGAGGTGAGTGGCCAGGATGTGGAAGAGTTGGTGGAGGACAACAGGGAAGAGTTAACCACTGAAGAGCTGCAAGAGCTTCATCTGTAACAGCAACAGACCACAGCTGAGGAACTTGCTTCAGAGGAGGAGGAAGAGGGAGTGAAGAAGGTGCCTTCTTCAGAGATTAAAGAGATGTGTGCAATGTGGACTAGGGTGCAAGCTTCTGTCAAGAAATATCACCCTGACCAAGCTGAAACAAGCCATATCTGCAACATATTCAGTGACAATACCCTGTCCTGCTTCAGGGAAATCTTAAAGACGCAAGAAACAGACCTCTATGGACAGATTTGCTGTGCGACAGGGGTCCAGTGACTCTCAAGCTGGTCCTAGTGGCATTAAAAGACAAAGAAGGGAGGTAACCCTGGATAAGGACTTGGTACCTGAAGTCTTTATGGGGGGAATTCCCCTTCCAAACACTAACTCCTCCCTCTTTCCTCCTCCCTATCTTCCAGAAGCCAGCATTAGTCTTCAGTAAAGGTATGTAATACTTATACGTATATATAATTGTTAAAAAAATAATTTTTTTTTTTTTTGTGAATATTTTTGTCTGGAATGGATTAATTGTATTTCCATTAATTCTCATGGGAAATATTATTTCGGTTTCCAGCCATTTTGATTTTAGCCAAGCTTCTGGAACAGATTATAGCCAATAACCGAGGTTCCACTGTATCATGTTTCTGTTATTAATATTGTTTATTATGTCATACTAGATGAACTGTGCTAGATAAACAAGCCGTAGAGTTGATATTAGTGTCATATTGTAGGACTTTCTTGTCCTGACTCCAAACACACTCCCTGCCGCTGCCACAATTCCTAACATATGCCAGAAACAGACCTCTCTAGAACACTTTTTTGAGCGACAGGGATCCAGTGACTCTCAAGCTAGTCCTAGTGGTTTTAAAAAACAAACGAGGGAAATAACCCCAGAAAAGGACTTGGTACCTGAAGTCTTTATGGAAGGGGTTTCCCTTCCAAACAGTAATTTCTCCATCCTCTCCCCTTCTCCTGTCTTCAATACACTAAGAAGAGTCTTCAATAAAGGTAAGTGTCATGTTGTTATTGTTTTATTCTTCATGTCTCATTGTTTTCTGTGTAGGTAAATGTATATTTCATATAAAAAAAATATTTTTTAATACTTTTGGGTGTCTGGAATGGATTAATTGGATTTACGTACATTATTCCTTATGTGGAAAATGAATTCAGAAAACGTCACATTCGGTTTCAGTCACAGTCTCTGGAATGGATTAATTACAATAACTGAGGGTCTACTGTACTATGGTTATTTTTCAATTTACTACATGTGCCAAGCCTAGGAAAATGGTTAGTGTGAGAAAGACTTAAGGTGCAAAAAATACTTTTAGCTATGTGAGAGAATGTTAAATCATATATATACATGTAGAGTGGAAGGATGGTGGGGTAGGGATCAACTTAGGAAGGTTGGAAGGAGAAGGTAAAGGAGGTTTTGAGTGCTAGGGGCTTGAGCATCCAGCAAGCATGCGTGTGTGCATTTGCAGGTGTATGTTAGATCTGAGTGAATGGAGATGTGTGGATTTTATGTCTTGATGTTCTGTTGAAAAGTGAGCAAGGTAACATTTATGAAAGGATTCAAGGAAACTTGTTAGGTGGACTTCAGTACTGAAGGTGGAAAGTACAGTGCCTGCATTCTGAAGGAATGCTGGCTTTATGTTATTATACTGTTAACCCTTAAACTGTCCAAACGTAGATCTACGTTCACGTGCATAGTGCTCCGACCTTTATTTTCTCCATATGAAAGCATGTAAAAAAAAACGTAGATCTACGTTCAGAGCACTACGCACGCAAATGTAGATCTACGTTTGGACAGTTTAAGGGTTAATGTCCTGAAAAAAATATTGCAAAATATCTACGAAACCACTATTATCTAGATTTAGAGTGGACTGATGTAGATGAACAGTATTTTGATAGTTCAAAAGTACAGTATAAGCTTAG